>NC_052961.1:36731767-36751767 GCF_013358895.1 Oreochromis aureus
ACCCATAACGGCAATGCTCAGTGGCTAGTGGATCTGAGGGCAGGGTCCAGTAACCATCACAGTGGCAGACATCCAAGAAAGGGTCTCCAGTATGAAGAGTTGGACAGCACCAGGGCCCGACATGGTTCACGCCTACTGGCTGAAGAAGCTGACTGGCAGCACAAATGAACAAACCGGTCCCATCCAACTACCGACCAATAACCTGCCTCAGTACTACATGGAAGCTCCTGTCAGGCATCCTGAACAGGCACATGGGTCAATACATGAGCAGGGCACAGAAAGGGATTGGCAAGAATACCAGAGGCGCAAAACACCAGCTACTGGTAGACAGAACAGTCAGCCGAGACTGCAAGACCAGACTGTGCACAGCCTGGATTGATTACAAGAAGGCCTATGACTTAATGCCCCACAGCTGGATACTGGAATGCCTAGAATTGTACAAGATCAACAGGACCCTAAGAGCCTTCATCAGGAACTCAATGGGGATGTGGCGTACAACACTAGAGGCCAACTCCAACCCCATAGCACAAGTCACCATCAAGTGCGGGATCTACCAAGGAGATGCTCTGTCCCACTGCTGTTCTGCATAGGCCTAAACCCCCTCAGTGAGATCATTAACAAGACTGGCTACGGATACCGACTACGGAACGGAGCGGTTGTCAGCCACCTCCTGTACATGGATGACATCAAGCTGTATGCCGAGAGTGAACGAGACATCGATTCACTGATACACACTACCAGGCTATACAGCAATGACATTGGAATGTCGTTCGGACTGGAGAAGTGTAGTCGGATGGTAACAAAGAGAGGGAAGGTAGTCAGAACTGAGGGGATCGAACTACCAGAAGGCAACATTGCAGACTTCAAGGACAGCTACAAGTACCTGGGGATCCCGCAGGCGAATGGGAACCATGAAGAGGTCGCTAGGAAAGCTGCAACCACCAAGTACCTGCAGAGGGTCAGGCAAGTCCTGAGGAGTCAGCTGAATGGTAAGAACAAGATCCGGGCCATCAACACCTACGCCCTGCCCGTGATCAGGTACCCTGCTGGGGTAATAAGCTGGCCAAAGGAGGAGATAGAAGCCACTGACATAAAGACAAGAAAGCTCCTGACCGTGCATGGAGGGTTTCACCCCAAGTCCAGCACCCTGAGGCTGTACGCTAAGCGGAAGGAAGGAGGCCGGGGACTGGTGAGTGTCAGCACCACAGTCCAGGATGAGACAAGAAACATCCACGAATACATCACGAAGACGGCCCCAACTGACAGCGTGCTCAGTCAATACCTCAGGCAGCAGAAACCCAGGAAAGAGAAGGAAGGCGAGGAACCATCATGGAAGGACAGGCCCCTGCACGGTATGTACCACCGGCAGATAGAGGAGGTGGCTGATATCCAGAAATCCTACCAGTGGCTGGACAAAGCTGGACTGAAAGACAGCACAGAGGCACTAATCATGGCAGCACAAGAACAAGCTCTGAGTACAAGATCCATAGAGGCTGGGGTCTATCACACCAGGCAAGACCCCAGGTGCAGGCTGTGTAAAGATGCCCCTGAGACAATCCAGCACATAACAGCAGGGTGCAAGATGCTAGCAGGCAAGGCATACATGGAACGCCATAACCAAGTGGCCGGCATAGTGTACAGGAACATCTGTGCCAAGTATAACCTGGAAGTCCCGAGGTCAAAATGGGAGATGCCCCCAAGGGTGGTGGAGAATGACCGAGCTAAGATCCTGTGGGACTTCCAGATACAGACGGACAAAATGGTGGTGGCTAACCAACCGGACATAGTGGTGGTAGACAAACAGGAGAAGACGGCCGTAGTGATCGATGTAGCGGTTCCGAATGACGGCAATATCAGGAAGAAGGAACATGAGAAGCTGGAGAAATACCAAGGGCTCAGAGAAGAGCTCGAGAGGATGTGTAGGGTGAAGGTAACGGTGGTCCCCGTGGTAATCGGAGCACTAGGTGCGGTGACTCCCAAGCTAGGCGAGTGGCTCCAGCAGATCCCGGGAACAACATCGGACATCTCTGTCCAGAAGAGCGCAGTCCTGGGAACAGCTAAGATACTGCGCAGGACCCTCAAGCTCCCAGGCCTCTGGTAGAGGACCCGAGCTTGAAGGATAAACCGCCCTCAGGGGCGAGATGGGTGTTTTTTTATATACGTATATGTATGTATATGTGTGTATATATATCATTATCGGGATAAGAAATTACTTTTGGTCATATTGCACAGCCCTAGCTCTAGTTTATAAAAAAGGAAAATTTAAAGTCTAATCTTAAAAGTAGAGAGGGTTTCTGTTTCCCAAATCCAAACTTGGAGCTGGTTCCACAGAAAAGAGGCCTGAAAGCTGAAGGTGCCGCCTCCCATTCTACTTTTAAATACTCTAGTGACCACAAGTAAACCAGCAGTCTGAGAACGCATTCTGTTGGGGGGATGCGGTACTATGAGGTACCATATCATCCTAAGATAATAATGGATTGCATTTATATAGCGCTTCTCTAGGCACCCAAAGCACTTTACAATTCCACTATTCATTCAAAATGGGGCGTGAACTAACTAGTAATGCTAGTTTCAGATTTTTTTTCTGTTGCAAATATCATCTTTCTCTTTGCTTTCCCCTGCTAACACAATAGACACCATGGGGGAAAAAGTTAAGGGGACAATAAACAGTGAATGCAGTAATGTTAAACAGTAATACCCAATGCTGTAATTTAAGCTCTAGCTTCCAAAAAGAAAACAAAAACGATCTAGCAGTCAGAAATATCATCCAGTGTCACCGGCTCACTGACATGAACTTCAAGCCTTTTTACTTTTTACATTTTTTAACATGATGAAATGTTTCACTAATAGCTGCTGTTAAGTGTTTTTTTTTAATTATTTAATTCTGTTCCACTTTCATTCAAAGCCTTTATTTGTAACTAGGGCTGTGCGATATGACCAAAATCTCATATCCCGATATTAAGACATCTATCATCCGATAACGATATAAATCACAAAAATTTAACATTTTCTGTAAATTCTGTGAATGTCGGGCAGCTCGACTTGCGTGAAGTGTTTCCAGCTGGGCATTGCGTACCTGGAGTCGAGTGTTTTAACTGATGCATGAAACGATACATTTTTAGACATAAGTGGTAACTGCCGCCGTTTTCTTTGTGAGTATTTATTACACAGCGTGCTGCGGGGAAAAGCCTGTTCTAACGTTTGAGTCTAAGGTTTATTTTTTAGCACCTGATGGCTCTTTTTTGCTTCTCATCTGTAAATACTCTGCATCTTTCACGTGATTCAGTTTATTTTGAAAAGTCTTAACAGGATCTTGAGCTTTATTGTGAAAGGTTTATGTGGAAAATAAACAAGCGGACACGAGGTGGTTTATACCGTCGTTGTTGCTAACGACAACGCATAAAAACAAGCGCTTGTCCGTCTGTAGTGTGGTTATATTAAATATAACAGAAAGAGAAAACTTTAGGAAATTAATATAGCCACTACAGTGACCATCAATGAAACGATAGACGTTTTTATATCGTCATCCGATATATATCGTTATATCGAACAGCCCTATTTGTAACCACGTTGCTTGGAGTAAAGACAGCATTCTAGAACAGTCACCTTATTTGTGTATTGTCTTAATGCAAACGTAAAAATGATACACATAAAGCTAATTTAATCCGTTCTTTACATAAATGTTGATTGTTGATGTCATCTTTGCTTAATGTGTGACTGATTTCTGTAGTTTGAAGAGGATTAGCTTTTGAAATAGAATAATATTAGAAATCATTTCTTTTCAGTGTGCCCAGACCCTGTTGATAAGTACCTGGAAGAGACATCAGTGCGTTATATATTACCAAGAGGAAGAGTACAGAACAAAGACACTGTACCATACAGAAGAACAGGTGGGTGCTGACATCTGAGTGCATGCTTATGTCTTCCTATTCACATTTTACAGTACGATTCAGATGACTAAAAAACATAATAAAAATAATGTTGTTTTCTAGGTCCCCAGCCAGTCATTTGTTGTTCCCCGTCAGCACCACACGTGGGTCCTGCACAAACAAAGCCAGCTCCTCCTGTACCAAACCGCAAACGGAAGAGAATTCATTCCTCGGCTGACTGCAGAGAGAAGCAAACATGCGGTAAGAAGGAACTGCATATATTGCGTTATCAGTGTTTTTATTCTGCGATCTTATGTGTGCGTATGTGCACATATACACCAAACATATCCGATCACAGCCCTGCGTCATTCTGGTCTTTTTTTTTTTTACACCTTGAAATGTATTATTTATGATCCCCCATCACAAACAGAATTAAGAAAGTGCCATTTCTCTTTTCAACTCATGGTGGCAGCACATGTGATCTATGTTGACCATATAAAACCTGTAGAATCACTGTGGCGATCACTATAAGGTCTCTTTGTGCTGGTTTTCATCTTTGCTTTGTGTTCATACCTAAATACTAAGAGAAAGAGCATGTGTGTCCTCATTAAAACAGGGATTTGTGTTGGTGTGTGGGGCTGCACGGCGTCAGCACGTTAGCACGGTTAGCTCGTTAACGTGTTGATGCCGTGCAGCCCCTCGTACGGTGCGATCCGCGATAACTCGCTAACGAAGATTTGCCGCGTTAATGCGGTTATGGCGTTAACGTCATTTTAATGAGATTAACACTGACAGCAGTAATATATGTATATGTATAAAAAAAAAAAAATTACCCGCTTGCCCCTGTGGGCGGTTAATCCTTCAAGCTCGGATCCTCTACCAGAGGTCTGGGAGCTTGAGGGTCCTGCGCAGTATCTTAGCTGTTCCTAGGACCGCACTCTTCTGGACAGAGATCTCCGATGTTGTTCCTGGGATCTGCTGGAGCCACTCGCCTAGCTTGGGAGTCACCGCACCTAGTGCTCCGATTACCACTGGGACCACCGTTACCTTCACCCTCCACATCTTCTCGAGCTCTTCTCCAAGCCCTTGGTATTTCTCCAGCTTCTCGTGTTCCTTCTTTCTGATGTTGCTGTCATTCGGGACCGCTACATCGATCACTACGGCCGTCTTCTCCTGTTTGTCTACCACCACTATGTCCGGTTGGTTAGCCACCACCATTTTGTCCATCTGTATCTGGAAGTCCCACAGGATCTTAGCTCGGTCATTCTCCATCACCCTTGGGGGGCATCTCCCATGTTGACCTCAGGACTTCCAGGTTATACTCGGCACAGATGTTTCTGTATACCATGCCGGCCACTTGGTTATGGTGTTCCATGTATGTCCTGCCTGCTATCATCTTGCACCCTGCTGTTATGTGCTGGATTGTCTCAGGGGCATCTTTACACAGCCTGCACCTGGGGTCTTGCCTGGTGTGATAGACCCCAGCCTCTATGGATCTTGTGCTCAGAGCTTGTTCCTGTGCTGCCATGATTAGTGCCTCTGTGCTGTCTTTCAGTCCAGCTTTGTCCAGCCACTGGTAGGATTTCTGGGTATCAGTGACCTCCTCTATCTGCCGGTGGTACATACCGTGCAGAGGCCTGTCCTTCCATGATGGTTCCTCGCCTTCCTCCTCTTTCTTGGGTTTCTGCTGCCTGAGGTATTGACTGAGCACGCTGTCAGTTGGGGCCATCTTCGTGATGTATTCGTGGATGTTTCTTGTCTCATCCTGGACTGTGGTGCTGACACTCACCAGTCCCCGGCCTCCTTCCTTCCGCTTAGCGTACAGCCTCAGGGTGCTGGACTTGGGGTGAAACCCTCCATGCATGGTCAGGAGCTTTCTTGTCTTTATGTCAGTGGCTTCTATCTCCTGCTTTGGCCAGCTTATTATCCCAGCAGGGTACCTGATCATGGGCAGGGCGTAGGTGTTGATAGCCCGGATCTTGTTTTTACTGTTTAGCTGACTCCTCAGGACTTGCCTGACCCTCTGCAGGTACTTGGTGGTTGCAGCTTTCCTAGCGGCCTCTTTATGGTTCCCATTCGCCTGTGGGATCCCCAGGTACTTGTAGCTGTCCTTGATGTCTGCAATGTTGCCTTCTGGTAGTTCGATCCCCTCAGTTCTGACTACCTTCCCTCTCTTTGTTATCACCCGACTACACTTCTCCAGTCCGAACGACATTCCGATGTCATTGCTGTATATCCTGGTGGTGTGGATCAGTGAATCAATGTCTCGTTCTCGATATGTATATATATGTGTGTGTGTGTGTGTGTGTGTGTATGTGTGTGTATATATGTGTGCACAGAGGCACTAATCATGGCAGCACAAGAACAAGCTCTGAGTACAAGATCCATAGAGGCTGGGGTCTATCACACCAGGCAAGACCCCAGGTGCAGGCTGTGTAAAGATGCCCCTGAGACAATCCAGCACATAACAGCAGGGTGCAAGATGCTAGCAGGCAAGGCATACATGGAACGCCATAACCAAGTGGCCGGCATAGTGTACAGGAACATCTGTGCCGAGTATAACCTGGAAGTCCCAAGGTCAAATGGGAGATGCCCCAAGGGTGGTGGAGAATGACCGAGCTAAGATCCTGTGGGACTTCCAGATACAGACGGACAAAATGGTGGTGGCTAACCAACCGGACATAGTGGTGGTAGACAAACAGAAGAAGACGGCCGTAGTGATCGATGTAGCGGTCCCGAATGACAGCAATGTCAGGAAGAAGGAACACGAGAAGCTGGAGAAATACCAAGGGCTTGGAGTAGAGCTCGAGAGGATGTGTAGGGTGAAGGTAACGGTGGTCCCCGTGGTAATCGGAGCACTAGGTGCGGTGACTCCCAAGCTAGGCGAGTGGCTCCAGCAGATCCCGGGAACAACATCGGACATCTCTGTCCAGAAGAGCGCAGTCCTGGGAACAGCTAAGATACTGCGCAGGACCCTCAAGCTCCCAGGCCTCTGGTAGAGGACCCGAGCTTGAAGGATAAACCACCCGCAGGGGCGTGCTGGGTGTTTCATAACCCCACTTTGCAGTTATTTATTTGTAAAAAATGTTTGGAATCATGTTTGATTTTCGTTCCACTTCTCACGTGTACACCACTTTGTATTGGTCTTTCATGTGGAATTCCAATAATATTGATTCATGTTTGTGGCTGTAATGTGACAAAATGTGGAAAAGTTCAAGGGGGCCGAATACTTTTGCAAGCCACTGTACATATATATATATATATTATTTCTTTAACTGTTTACAACATTCTACACTTTTGAATAGTTGACAGACAGAACACAATGTTGTTTTTATGTGAAGCATAAAAATGACAAATACAGAGAATCTGTCATTTGACTATTGCTTATCTAAGGCTGAAGTCTTTCTTTTTCCCAGCCACAACCTGCCAGTTTATGACAAATTAATACTTCACCACATGTTCATTAGACTACACAGCCATAGCCTTTCTTACCATAGCATAATTGGGAGTCTGAATATTCATCAGTGCGTGCACAGGGGTACCACAACCTTACAATCTTCCTCACTTTCATTTTGGTTTCATTATTCTTTAGTTGTAGTGTGAAATAATCTACTCAGTGAGATATTGTGGGCAGACAAACAAAACACAGCATTTCTAAAATAAAGCAAGTTTTTGGTTGTACAAAACAGCCTTTTTTTAATAACAATCCTATTCAAATAAATCGAATCGCAATGCTTTATTGACAGATCTGATGTAGAATAACAAATAATAATTTCTGTTTTGCTTTCATTAATGAAAATGACAAAAAGTATTGCTTTAACCAATTCATTTTTTTTAAGGCAGTTTAACAAGAACCACAGTGAATATCATACGAAAATAAATCTTGATGTCATCAGCAAAACGATGAAAAGACAGATTATTTTTCCTCAAAAGCAAACCTAATGGGCCCAAAATAGACCCTTGAGGTACACTGCAAGAGGGCAAAGGCAAAATTTAACAGAGAAACTTCTGTCATTTAGACCAGCGGTCCCCAACCCCCGGGCCTCGGACCGGTACCGGTCCGTGAGTCGTTTGGTACCGGGCCGCAAGAGTTGAGGCTCAGGTGTGAAATGTATGGTTTTCAGGGTTTTATCGGTTTTCAGCGTTATTTTGTTATCGTTTTATCGTTAACTCGGTTTTCCTGGGTCTTTTTCACGTGTGTTATGAATAAATCTTCTTTTTTCGGTACCGGCACTAGTTTTATTTTGTTGTATTCATCCGCGACACCTCATTGCCGGTCCGTGAAAATATTGTCGGGCATAAACCGGTCCGTGGTGCAAAAAAGGTTGGGGACCGCTGATTTAGACTTTAAATCAATCCAAAGATTCACCTTTAATGTCCACACAGTTCAAAGAGATAAAAGAGTAGAAATAAAGCAGTGTTTTGTATTAACTAAAATAGTGCAGTTAGTTTTACAACCGAAAGGCATGCTCTCGATGAACTACCTTTTATTTTTATTTTTTTTCATTTAGCCTTGTTGCTTATTATTGCCATTTGCCTGTCAGAACGTAACATTTTAGGTGGGGTATATTTAAATAAACTACACAAATATAGTTTATGAGCTCTGTAGCTCTCAATTTACTACAAATTGCACTGAACAGAAAAAAGCATGCTGTAATTTTCAGTTGATATGACTGCTGCCTTTAGGAGTGTTGCTTTATTTGGTATATCAGGAAGGGTATAATATAGAAGCGATGTGTGAGTTTTAAGCATATCTTCTGTTGTTTGGGGTTTTTTTTTTAACACTGTAATGATTGAATTAATCATTATCTTGTACAACATTTACAAGACAATTATTGACAAAGTTGTCCAGAATACTTTGACAGTCTCTTGTTTTTTGTGTTTTTGTTCAACCCTTTCAGATATTCGTCTACGAGTTCGTGCTGAGTACTGCCAGCATGAATCTGCACTTCAGGGCAACGTCTTCTCCAACAAGCAAGAGGCAGTGGAGCGGCAATTTGAGCGCTTCAACCAGGCCAACACTATCCTAAAATCGCGAGACTTGGGCTCCATCATCTGTGACATCAAATTTTCTGAGCTCACCTACTTGGATGCCTTCTGGAGGGACTACATCAATGGATCATTGTTAGAGGCCCTCAAAGGGGTCTTTATCACAGATTCCCTAAAACAGGCTGTAGGCCACGAGGCTATAAAACTGTTAGTCAATGTTGATGAGGAGGACTACCAAGCTGGTCGACGCAAACTGCTCCGTAATTTGGTCACAAGTGGAGGAAGCTCAGCAGTGGGTAACAAAGACTCTGTATCTTAGAAACATTCTCCAGGTGGTAGGGAGTAGAGTGAGATGTGATTGCTGTTTAAGGTGCCTGAAAGGAACTGAAGAACTTCCAGCCAACCCCATTAAATATTTGAGAACTAAGCTCATATGTTATCTACTTGGCATCCCTTTCCATAGCATGTACAGAGAAATGGAACTGTGTTGGCAAAAACAAAGGGGTGATGCAAACAAGTTGGTATTATTGTTCATTTTCTTCAAGGATGGAATCAAACAAGTGCATTGAATTTAACCAATTTCTTGTTTGTGGTATGTTAGCTCAGCTCATTTAAAACTTTTAACCTAAAGATACTGTTCAATCCTGTTTTAAGGTGAAGTTATTTTGAATGCAGGAAACACTTAATTCTCACAAGTTACTCCCAGTGGGAGATGTACTTATTTTTAGACTTGTTTTGTGTTTTTTTTCCCCAGGTTTTTCCAGGTAGATTACAAATTGTTTGGCATACCCAATGAGAGAATGTTCTGTGAACACTTTTGCAAAGATCAAGCTTCTCTTTCCCTGTCACCTTTACTGTGCCTGGCATTCTCTAACATATTCTGTCTGCCAACAGCTGTGAATTCAAATTCAGTTGTAAAGTCACTGCCAGTTTATGGAAACAATGTAAGAGAATAATTCTAATGTGTTCAATTATTTCCAGTGAGAAATAGACTTTTGTGGTGTTCTTAATATGTATGGATTTGAAAGTGTGTCAGTTCCTTTGTCACCCTGTACCTACTTGCTGTGTTAACTATGAAGCAAGACTGATGTTGAATAAATTTTATAACGACACTAAACACAAATCTGTAAAACAGCAGGGAAATTCACACCAGTATGTGCAGCCACGTCAGTAGGTGCAGGAAGCAAGATGCCAGACCAAAGTGATGTGGGTGACAGAGAGTCAGTGATTGTCTGTGATTGGTTACAAATCTCTCATCTAGCTTTAGCTTTAGAATTGGTATAAAGAGCAATCTTTTCTATGGATACAACATGAGCGTGTAGTTAAACTTGTCTCCTCTAATAGTGGTACAGGCAGGTGTTGAAATAACATCACATCTCATTTCATCCCATCCCTTAAAAGAGCAGTTGTCACAGGTATGGTAACTTTCAAACAGAAAATAAAGTGTAAAAAATAGCACTGTAGAAGCCAAAATAATATAATAGCAAGATGTAAAGCATGTTGATCCTCCACAATTTAAGTTGCACAATTATATGCTTCTAGTGGTAGGAGGCTTTCACAGTGTAACATGAAACTAATAATGGATGGGTGCCTATGAAAACCACATGTGGCCCCCCGCCCCTAAAATTATAACCACTTGTTATGTTTAATAAATCCAAGTGTAAGACAGGACTAAGAATGTATCAATGTCTGACATATACATGCCCTTTCATAATGCCAAACTATACTTTACTAGTTTCAAAGTAGGCCCTATTTCTTGCAATGACATGTAATGTTAATGTTAGTGTTCACCATCAAATGTTGATGTGCAGAATCATCTTTTTGGATGCAGTTCATCAGGATAAATGACTAATTGACATTGATGTCAGGCCAATGCGAGCTCAGTTAGAAAATGTGTAATAGCAGCATATCAAGGATGAAGTAGATCGGAGACTGAATATCATTTCAGTACGTACTGTTACTTGGAACACCAATCTGTAATTCTGCTATTTTACATTTTCCTTTGTTTTTCTGTATGCCTACCCTAAAATCTCCTACGACATGAACAGGCCAGTACTCAAGAGAAGCAAATGTGTACTGTGTAATCAGCAAACTATGTTTTTAATGCAGTTGTTCACTTTCCAGCTTAATATTTTCTCTTAATGCATTACAAATATGCATTTTTTTTGTCAAATGTTGTAATGAAATTTTACTTGTGTTAAAAATGTAACTGAATCTTGTCTAGCTTCTCATCAGTTAGTTAAATGGTGACCTGAATTTAGCATTTGGTTTTATGTAACCTTATAAAAATTCCGTGTGTTTTTATTATGATTTTCATCCTAGGAAAGAAAGAAATAAAAGCCCCGTATTGTGTTGGCCATAATGGCATCTTTTGGGACATATCAGAACATGCAAGTTTGACAGGCCACTGTGAATGATATAGAAGAGGCATACATTTTATATTTTTATCCAGTGGAATTTCATGTCAAGGTTAAAAGTTCATATCTAGGAAATAGGTAGGTGTATGTTGATTGTATGTTATGGTAGTTGTTAAATCCAGCTTTTACATTAAATTGCATGCAACCTGTTATGGTGTCAGTGTTTCAAGTCACAATGTAACCATTTTGTAAATATTTTTGTGGGTCACATTTTTTTACTTCAGTTTTGCATTTCTTTCAGAAAATAGACCTGTAGAAAGTTTTGATTTTACATGGCACTACATATATTACAAAAAATAATAATAATCCAAACTCGCCCCTGAAGGCGGTCTTTATCCTTCGATCATGGGTCCTGTATTAGAGGCCTGGGAGTTTGAGGGTCTTGTGCAATAATTTTGCTGTTGCTAGGACTGCATTCTTCTGGACAGAGATCTCAGATGTCAGTCCCTGAATCTGCTTGAACCACTCGCACAGTTTGGTCACTGCCCCAAGTAATCTGATTACCACAGGGACTACTGTTGCCTTCACCCTCGACATCTTCTCGAGCTTCTGTCTTGGCCCTTGGTTTTTCTTGAGCTACAGCCGTCTTCCTCTGCTTGTCCACTTCTACCACTACCACTATTCCTCATGGTTCATGGCTCCCATTTGCCTGTGGGATTCCAAGGTACATGTAGCTACCTTCAATGTCTGCCTTCTGATACTAAATGGCAAATTGTACTGGTTCTTATATAGTACTTTTCTACTCTATGTGTCCAACTCTTCATGCTTGAGAGTTTTGAACATTGTTGTTATGTGTTGTGTCCTTCAGCCCATTATGCTCTTCCAGTATTTCTGCATCTCCAGCCTTGGTGGGACTGTTCTCATATTGTCCCCTGCCACTGAGAGTACACCTTGGATGGTTCAGTGGAGAACATCTGGCTTTTTGACCTGGCTTCTATGGCTCTGGTGTACACTACCAGTCAAAAGTTTGGACACACTTTCTGATTTAAAGGTTTTTCTTTATTTGTACTAGTTTCTACATTGTAGATACCGAAGACATCAAATATATGAAGCAAGATATATGGAATTATGTAACAAAGAAAACATTTATAAATAACTCTAAATATGTCATATTTTAGACAGAGCTCCAGTAGCAGACACATCTCTACATCAGCTGTTTAGAGGAGACTGTGAATCAGGCCTTTATGGTCAAATAGCTGCTAAGAAACCACGACTAAGGAAAAGCAACAAGCAGAAGAGATTTGTTTGGGCCAAGAAACACAAGGAATGGACATTAGACCAGTGGAAATGTGTGCTTTGGTCTGATGAGTCTTTGTCTTTGTGTGATGAAGAAAAGGTGAACTGATGGTGTCTACATGCATGGTTCCCACTGTGAAGCATGGAGGAGGAGGTGTGATGGTGTGTGTCAAAACTGAAGGCACACTGAACCATCATGACTACCACAGCATCCTGTAGAGACATGACATCCCATCCATGTTGTGTTTAGTTGGACCATCATTGATTTTCCAACAGGACAATGACCCCAAACCCTCCAGGCTGTGTCAGGGCTATCTGACCAAGAAGGAGAGTGATGGAGTGCTGCACCAGATGGCCTGGCCTCCACAGTCACCTGACCTAAACCCAGTGGAGATGGTTTGGGATGAGATGGAGTGCAGAGTGAAGACAAAGGGGCAACAGGTGCTCAGCATCTCTGGGAACTCCTTCAATACTGTTGGAAAGCATTTCAGGTGACGACCTCATGAAGCTCATGGAGAGAATGCCGAGAGTGCAAAGAATCGGAAATATAAAACATGTTTTGAGTTATTTCACACTTATATGTGTTCATTCATTGTTTTGATGCCTTCAGTGAGAATGTACAATGTGAATAGTCATGAAAATCAAGGAAAACTATTAAATGAGAAGCTGTGTCCAAAATTTTGACTTGTAGTGTACCTCTTAAGGTGGCTGCCCAAGGCGGCTGGTTAACTTGCCTCTGTGCTGACTTGATCCTGGCCTGTAGTCTTCTTCTCCATGGAAGGTCATACTCTTTGTGACTGTCTCAGTGATCACTGTTGCTGTGATGTAGATCAGCTAGTGGGTTTTAGCGATGGTCGCAGAAGAGATTAATAATAATTATAAACATAATAATAATAATGATAATAATAATAATATATTTTATTTAAAAGCGCTTTCCAAGACACCCAAGGACAATGTTCCCTCTAAGCTGCGCACGTGCGCAATTGCGCACTGCTGGCACGGTCTCTGCGCACAGAAAATCTGCGTTCCGCACAAAAAAAATCTAACCTGAATTGAAATTAAAATTAAAACTTTAACAATTCTGTTTTGCAGTGTTAGTCAGTGAGTGACTGGCTGCTCCTGTATGGGATTAGAACGATGCCACCTTATCCTATAGTCCAGCCAATAATGCGATTCACATTCGTATATACGCAGCCAATCAACGTCGTTGACAGGCTATGACAGCATCCTTATGTGCCGTGTAGAATTACAGGGATTATTTCACATAACCATCATCTTTATTATTGCATTAATTATCATTTCATCCAAGCATTTATTGAAGTTGCTGGCATTATGTTATAATTTGTATTACAGGGGTTATCATAATCACATATTAACATGTTTATTACAGGTGCAGTTATAACCACTTTAAATCGTTGAGTTAAATCTATAATCTTAAAAGCTTATATGCTGAGTATATTGTTACAGTAAAATAGTAGCTGAGCAAAGGCCTGAATCTATTCAGCTTCTTGTTGCATTTGAGTTTGCCTAGCAACAGGTGACGGAAGGAGGACAAGTCCATGGGGACCTCAAAGGCCTGAGATCATGTTTGGAAGAGGATGCCAGAAAGGGGAACTCCTGTCTCTGCATTTATCTCTTAAAATTGATTATTGTCTGTAGAAGAGGCAAAGAATGTTCTTAAGATGCAAATTATTTGCTTGTAAACGCAAGAGGGGGCGTTATAATACCCTGATGTTATAAAAGCAATCTGAAGTGTATTTTTGGACGGGGATTTACAACTGTTTTCCAGTGTACGTCTCCCCACGCTGCGTGTATTCATTAAAATCAATTGTTTGACCGACCTCTTCTGGACCATCATTGTTTTACTCTCGTCCTCAATTTCGGACCCGTAACATTTGGTGCATTGGCCGGTGGTTGAGGGGGGAGAGAGTTGGAGATTGAGACCGAGAGGGTCTGAGGCGCTCGAACGGGCAGACACGAGTCAGTGGTCGAAGTGAGTGGACATAAGCCGGCTTATTCAAAGGTAAGGCACTACCTGTTGAATTATTTCCAAACTGTGCCAGATTGGATATTACAAAATTAAAAGTTTACTCACTGAAATTACTGGTAAATGTCTGTTTTGATTTTGGTGAAAATCTCATGAGAATTGAAATTGAAGTAATGATAATGAAACGTCAAGTGACAGTACTGATTAAAGAAAAGCAGTTGGACTGCTAAGTAAATAAAAGCAGTTGGACTGCTAAGTGAATTTAGTGTGATAGGTAATTGGTGAAGTGTTTGTGACATTAAAGTCTCAATTGAATATAAAGCCGGGCTTGGACATCAATAAGATTGCTTGTGTTGTGTAGTTTTATGGGGTGTCTTCAAAGTAATTAAATTCCTGTAGAACGGAACTTTGGAAGTTCTAAGAAGTGCATTGTTCGGAGGTGACGCTCCAAATTTCCTGGGGACGCTCAGGATTTTCCATGGGAAGGGATAGTCCGATTGGCAATCGTGGGCAACTGGGGACGGCCCAAAATAGCTACTGACTAGGTCAGTTTACCGTCCGGGGCGGTGGTTTGCACTTTTTTGGTCAGCAAAGTTCGGAACTTGGGCATAGGACGCTTTTAAATTGTGTTAGGGCATTAGATATGTGACCACGGTCCGGGGCCGAGACTGGTTAATTGATGACAAAAAACTCAGGGAGTTTATCGGTTGGACCGTTAATTTAAAATTGTCGAAATTGTGTAGGTTTTGAAATGTCAGGCCTGATAATCTCTGCAGTTGTAATTATAAGACGTCTGTGTAATATAAAAGAGACTTCTGTGTGTGAGGAGTCTGTGAGTCAGGCTGGTATTATTTTTAGACTGTGTGTGTGAAAATGCAAATAAGGCAGCTGCGAGGTCCCTAGAGTTTTAGGAAGTTTATAGAGACTGTTACACATTGCTGAATGCCTGTATTTAAGATGCTGGTTTTGTTTATTACAATACTGTAAGTAAAGTTTTATTTCTTGCCATGACTGTATGACTTTTTGCTGGGTTTTGAGATAGGATACATAAACTGTTGATACTTAGGACCGTTATTTGGGGTCTGAAAACTGAAATTGACTTTGAAATAATTTCATTAATAAATATGTCTGTAAGTAATGTCTCTTTTGGTGTGTCCAAGTAAGATGTGTTAGGATTTTTAGATGGGTTTTGTTTCAGTTTGAGATAATATACACAGTTACATTTGGTGTTTCTCAGGTATTGTGGTTGACTTTGAGTGATACATATAGGTGTAAGTCGTTTGATGTTTGTTGGGCAGAGGAGGACTTTAGAAGATTGTAAGTGGTTTTTCTTTTAGTCCGATAATATAAGTAGTTAGATTTGACAGACTTGTTTACATTTTGGCTTTATGTTAATATAGGTTGCAGCGGGCACAGAGGAAACACAGCACAACATCTTAAGGGTTTAAAATAATAATAACTAAATGAATGAAGTTAAATGAATGAAGTTTCTTAAGGGTTTTTGTGTGTGTTTTTAGGGATAGTTTTTGTGGGTTTTTAGGGGGAGTGTGTGTTTGTGTGTGTCAAACGGGAGGTCTGAATACAGCTAGTGAGCTGGTGACACACGCTGTAACATGAAAACAGAGGAATTAGAGACTAGAATGTCCTAGAAAGCAATAAAATGCAAATTAGCAAGCTGTGAACGGGTTAAACCAGTTGGTTTCACAAATAATGCTGCATAGAAAGTTGAATGCGTGTGTTTAAGACGCCATTTGTGTTTATTAGAGGACATAAATAAAGCAAAGGCCTGAATCTATTCAGCTTCTTGTTGCATTTGAGTTTGCCTAGCAACAGGTGACGGAAGGAGGACAAGTCCATGGGGACCTCAAAGGCCTGAGATCATGTTTGGAAGAGGATGCCAGAAAGGGGAACTCCTGTCTCTGCATTTATCTCTTAAAATTGATTATTGTCTGTAGAAGAGGCAAAGAATGTTCTTAAGATGCAAATTATGTGCTTGTAAACGCAAGACGGGGCGTTATAATACCCTGATGTTATAAAAGCAATCTGAAGTGTATTTTTGGATGGGGATTTACAACTGATGTTTTCCAGTGTACGTCTCCCCACGCTGCGTGTATTCATTAAAATCAATTGTTTGACCGACCTCTTCTGGACCATCATTGTTTTACTCTCGTCCTCAATTTCGGACCCGTAACAGCCGACACCGGTGTTTTAGCTAGCAAAGCGGCGTGGCTGATGTGCAGTGAAGCCACATTAATGACAACGTGTACAACCATGAGATGTGAGCAGGACAGACGGAACAATTGACGGAAAAAGTGTGGCCTTTATACCAGTTTTTAAATTGTGTTGATAGGCCACGTAAAACCAGAGTTATGCAGGGGCGGATCTAGAGAAATTTTTTTAGGGTGGCAAAGAAATCAAATGGGGTGGCAAAATCAAGGCTTTTTTTTCAAACACATATGCAGGTGGTTACATATGGTTAAAATAATTCAAATGCAGTACGTATACACGTTTTTCATATAAATATAGTCTATAACTTAATTATTGTCTGTAGCCCACATAATTACACACTTTAGTTACATAAAACATGTGAGTTTTGATGTTATGTACTGTATAGCCTGTATAATAAATAAATATGTAGCCCAATAAGTATAAAATCCAGAAAGCTACACAACATGGGGTGGTTCATTTACAAACACACGTCTAACTTAAGTTTCACACAGATTTTTGTTAGAAATCAATCACGTTGTTTGATGCTTAAATTACACAAAATGTCAGAAATCTGCACTGTCATGAACAAAAATTTAAACCTAATTTTTCATGATTTGTTGGATTAACCCACTGAGGTCTGAAATACAACCGGCCGTTTTTGACTCCATTTGAGTTTACGTTTGTATTTCACCTTGACATTGTTTCATTTTATTTTTTTCCCCTTGCCTTGTTTGGTATCTTTTCAGCTCAACTGAATTTAGATTATTTTTTTTCACTGACATACTGCATTAGTATTACTGATCTGAAATCACACAAAGAACTTAAAATCCTAGTAGTATTTTTTTACTGTAAAAAAAACACAGACATGTTGAGTAAATTTTTATAACTTGAAATGCAAATATAAAATGTACATTTTGTAAACATATACAACTATTTCTCTAAAAATGCAGCCAATACACCTGCCGTTTTTTTCATTTTGTGCAACCATTTCAAAATATTACTAAAACTAAAATGAGAGAACAATCAGGTGTCGCAATAAGATGCCCCACAAATGATGTGTGCCAGTAAAAAAAAAGGTTTCCACCAAAAGACAGAACAGCACAGGGATAAATCTGCAGCCTGACAACAGGAGGTGTATCACTCTACTTAGTGACAGTGTTTAAGTTGCAAATGTGCCTTAGTGACATTCATCATTGCCCTCACCATTGACTGTAGAAAACATGGACGACGCCACAGCTCCCCAAAAATGAAGCCAAAACGTCTCTATCGCCCCCTGGTGTCTGGCTGCAGTATAGGTCATAAACCCCGCCTCCTCCATGTTAGCGGATGGGACTGGGGTCAGACTAAAATAAATTTATTCTCCTTAGATATTTTTTTTCCAAAGATTCTTTCTTTTGTTATCAATAGTTCTCATCATGCTGATTGATGCCCAAGGGGTCTCCTTTCCCATAAGTTTGATTCTAATTCCTACCGCGGTGATGTTAAATTGGGGTGAAACGTCATCATAACAGCTTTGACTGGCAGCTGCAGTCACGGAGAAACTTGCGTATCTCTGTTCGGGGAATAGCAGATAGAGCGTAGGCTCTGAGAGGAGGGCCAGCGTTTACGCTACTAAAAACACGACCGAGTGTTTTAACCTGACAGCCTGAGGTGTTCTTCAGTAAACTGGACTACCCGACTGAAGGACCCGAGGCCCCGCTGCACTTTTTCGGTAAGTTAATCGTGTTTGTAAGCTAATCCGTAACTACTGTCCTTAGCTATGTCCTGAGACCTAGCTAGCTAAAATGAGCACTCGGCTGTCAGGGTTCGTTTAGCTAATCTGTGCAGGTGAATGAATTTACTAAAGAAATCAAGAGAAACGTTCCGGGCTACTCAGTCACTAATTACTGTTACTGTACTTTTATTACAAGTATTATACTGTAAAAGCAACAGGCTGCACCCTGCTGCAGCTCCTGTGCAGAACTGAATATTAAATATATGCAAACAACAGCATGTTTTCAGTCTCTTGCCACATCTGTAAAGACAGTAACATTTTTTTTAAAGCTTGTACTTCAGTAACTCCTCATTAATCAGGAACTATGGATTAAAGTACTGTAGTGTACTGTAATACTGAAAAAAATGTAAGAGAAGAACTTCAGATCCTGAGTGTGTGAGGACAGAAGAATCAGCTTCATTTCAATTTTGAGGGATAAAATTTATATCTGAGTTTGATGGTTCTGTTCTCTTTGTGATTACAGGGGCTGCCCTCAGATTCAGACCTCAGCACCACCCAGTGACAGCAGACAGATCATCCAACATGTTAACTGCAAAATGAACTGATGAAAACAGTACAAAGGTTAAAGTACTACATGTGCTGTAGTGAAAGCTGCAGCTTTATTGATAAAGTTAAAGACAAAAAAACAAAAGGATTAATCACTCATGTAACTGTGTCACTATATATCAGCATTAACAGGACCTCAGTTTGGTGTTTCACAAAGCTGCTGATCTCAGACCTGCACAGCTTCCGTTTTAAACACTTGATGTACTCAGCTGCATGAAGAGCATATGAGATTTTCTCTGGCACAATTAAATAAAACCTGATGAAGGTCAAAGGTCGTCACTTGTATGTTGAACTACAAACTTGTCATCTGGAATTCTTTCACAGTTTTTTGCAGATAGTGTGTTATTTACTATAAGTGATTCAGAGTTATTCATACCAGAGTAACCACAGAGGATCATATATTTTTAAATATATAACTTTCTACAGGACTGAATATAATATCTTTATGTAAAAGTCTGGAGCCTCTGGGGAGTATCCGAGTATTTATAACATTACACAAACCAAAGGTCTCCATCACAGTGTTCATGAAATGCTGGGTTTATCCATCTCCTGGATCGGGCCTACGGAGGAGTGCTGAAGATTTCCCTGTGAGGGAGCTGCTGGTGAAGATCATGAGTCCTGCTTGATCTATGCGATGAGCTTCAGTCTTCCTGGTGTTTCTTAAATGATGCCTCTTTCAGTGGGTCAACAGAACTTCTGGCACAGGACAGCTGCGATGAAAGAAAAGGAAGAAGTTTCTCCAAACCTCTGGACCCAGGAAACCCAGCTTGGTCCTGGTGGTCTCCCTCACTAGTTTCTCTCCAGGGTGAATGTAGCTGTTGATATAATATGGACTCTATTATTAAATGAAAAGAACAAATTAGACTACACTACTGAAACGTTCTGCTGATGTTTTTAAAGTCTCCATGTTACCAGGCTGTAGAGGGCTCTGAAGATTTAAACAGTTTTAGATCCATTACACTCAGTCTTATGTT
>NC_052961.1:36759267-36766767 GCF_013358895.1 Oreochromis aureus
CCTCGGCCAAATGGAGAGAGAATATCAGCAGGGCCAGTGCAACAGCAGCACATCTTTTTCGACCGTAAAGGAGACAGGAGGCCGACTCACTGCCTCGGCCAAATGGAGAGAGAGTAGCAGCAGGGCCAGTGCACAAAAATGGATCTTTTCCAGCCGCAAGGGAGACAGGAGCAAGGTGTGATGTGGGTCCCCGGGGCCCGCTGGAGGTCAGGGAGATCAACAATTAGCTAGAGGTGGTCAGAGTAGCAGCAGGGCCAGTGCAGCAGCAGCAGCATATCTTTTTCGACCGTAAAGGAGACAGGAGGCCGACTCACTGCCTCGGCCAAATGGAGAGAGAGTAGCAGCAGGGCCAGTGCAACAGCAGCACATCTTTTTCAACCGTAAAGGAGACAGGAGGCCGACTCACTGCCTCGGCCAAATGGAGACAGAGTAGCAGCAGGGCCAGTGAACAAAAATGGATCTTTTCCAGCCGCAAGGGAGACAGGAGCAAGGTGTGATGTGGGTCCCCGGGGCCCGCTGGAGGTCAGGGAGATCAGCAATTAGCCAGCGGTGGTCAGTTTAGCAGCAGGGCCAGTGCAGCAGCAGCAGCACATCTTTTTCAACCGTGAAGGAGAGAGGAGGCCGACTCACCCCCTCGGCTAAATGGAGACAGGACATCAGCAGGGCCAGTGCAGCAGCAGCAGCACATCTTTTTCGACCGTAAAGGAGACAGGAGGCCGACTCCCCCACTCGGCCAAATGGAGACAGAATAGCAGCAGGGCGATTTCAAGAGCTTGGTTATTTTTCAGCTGTAAGGGAGACAGGAGCAAGCCGTGTTGTGGGTCCCCGGGGCCCACCGGAGGTCAGGGAGATCACCAATTAGCTAGAGGTGGTGAGAGTAGCAGCAGGGCCAGTGCAGCAGCAGCAGCACATCTTTTTCAACCGTGAAGGAGAGAGGAGGCCGACTCACCCCCTCGGCTAAATGGAGACAGGACATCAGCAGGGCCAGTGCAGCAGCAGCACATCTTTTTCAGCCGTAAGGGAGACAGGAGGCCGTCTCACTACCTCGGCCAGGGCCGTTTTTTCTCCCCTCACCGGTTGAGCAGTCTAAGGGTAAGGCCTAGCAAAGGTGCCCTCCGTCATTTATGGGAGACGGGTGTCTGGCGAGGCGCAAGTCAGCAGACACCCCGGGCAGCGCTGGGACGGCGCTGGGACGGCCCGGGAGAGCGAGAGGCTGCCACAGCAGCCTCCTCTTCCAGCCTACCTGCCTGCCAGCCTTCCCCTCCCACCCCGATCGACTGGCAAACGTGGCCTGCCATCGGAGGGCCACCGCCGGGCCGGCACCTTCGCGGCGCCGCCGGGCGGTCCGTTCCTCCGCCCGCAGGCTCGCCTCTAGCGCCGGTCGGGGGTCTAGCGCGACGGTCGGAAGGGGTGGTGGTTCCCGGACCCTGCCCCCATCTCCCCGCTTCCCCTCCCCCAACCAGGCGCGATCGCTCGGTAGCGAGACCGAGACGCCCGGTCCGTCCCACGGACCCCGGATCTCTCCATCTACCCCAACACTCCCTCTCTCTCACCGGAACGAGCCCCCAAATGTTAGGGTTCAATGTTGAGAGAAGGAATCCATAAATAACCACAGATCCGGTCCAGTGTGCAATTAGACGGCATTTTAATGAATACACATGTGTGAGTTCAACAACCCAATCAGTGTTGAACTGTCTTTACCATATTCAGACAACAGTTTTATAGGGTTAAGATAGTACAGCCCCCTTTTCTGTTGCTAGGCAGATTTAAACAAAGCATACGTCAACTCAAAACCACAAATGTTCTGTCAACAACCTTTAACATATTTTTAAAGAACATTGTCTTCGGGTCGGTGCTTCCCCTCAGCTCGTCTTCGCTGTCGCTTATCTCCTAGGACATCTGTTGCACTTCCTCTAAGTACGTCGGCACAATTCTGCATTTGCAGCAAAAATACATCTTCACTTCTGCCCTACCAAAATAGATCTACTATGGTGTGTATGTGTGTGTGCGTACACGTGCGAGGGCGCGTGCATGCTGTGTACTGCGTACGTGTCATGACCTCTCTCACTATTTGTCTGTCTGTACGTGCAGAGTTTGCATCTGCTTTCTGAACCTTAGTTGACCTCAACTTAAGCAACCAACCAGGCTAAGGCCATCCTGTGTGTAATGATCTTGACTTATATGTAAAATATATAAACAACTGTTTCAATCTACCACAACTACTTAAGGCTTAATCCATAATAAATGCATAATAAACACCCTACTCTTTGGCTTGCACTTAAACTCTGGCTTCAGTTTCACTTCTGCAAAAACATGCTCTGCAGACGCGTTTCCTGTCTCATTTTGGCACAGAGTGTATTTTCCTGTCTCTGCCTTCTACACAGAAACACTGAGATCATAGAAGCATTAAAAACATTTAAATTATAGATTCAACTCAACCGTTTAAAGTGGTTCTTCTTGGACCTGTAATAAAGGCTAATATGATACCAATATATTTGAACATCTGAATGCATCTAGGAAAGCAACATCACTATTAACATGAAACGGTAATGATGATTATCAAAATAGCAGCAAATAATAGCAGTAAAATATTTCTCCCCTTCACACTTCCCCTTTTGACCTTCTACATATATAATCTCCAATATTATTCATTTGAGTCAGCGAGACTTTTAACATCCTCATAAAAGCTCTCCTCTACCCTAGAAATAAATCTATTTACTATCTGTTTCTAAAGCCTACATTATAACAACATTCTAACATTATGTCACTGTGACAACTTATCCTAAAAATCAAAAAGAAATCCCACATTTTCTACTCATAAAATGTTCACTATTTTCCCCAAAGCATATCCTTTATTCCCACAATTTCCCTCTAAGTTTGGTGTACAACTTCTTATTAACACCAGCAATTTATCCTCTAAACAGAATTCAGTTCCTTTTACTCCTTTTTTTAGAATTAACAATCTCTGCCTCAGTTTTACCATATCTAAATTATCAAACAACCCCAATCGTTATAAAATCATACTAAAACCCATTTTAAATTAAACAAATTAAATCTTAAACCCCTCTCTTTTTTGACACATCTCATGTGGCAAAAAACTCAACATGCTTCACCCAAGCTTAACAAATTAACAAGGGAAAAAAGGTTAGTCATATCATATCATTTCTCAGAACACTTCAGCCATCCTCCTCTCCGGTATTTTGCTCCAGCCCTGAAAACCTGTGTTTAAGGAACAAAATCAATTTAATCATCATGTCAAATCTTCTCAAACTCGTTGCTCCATCAAACTCTGGATCCTTAGAATTTCCTGGAAACAAAACCTTTACTCAACTCTCCCCCTATATGATCCAATCTGTGTCATGACAAAAATAAACTTAAACAGAACAGTTATTAATCATGTGTTACCTCAGTTAATGGTAACTTGAATCTCATCAAACAATGTTTCCCTTTTAGCATTTTGCATTCTTCCAACAATATAATGTAATCCCATAATCTAACCCCAGTAAAAAGAAATTTTCTCCAACCATACATCAGCAACCCAAAATCAACATCCCCTTTCTTTTCCTCACATGATAAATTTGTCCACATCTATTCATCCCCACCTTATTCTAGTCACTCACATTCACTCACATGCATTCACACATGATATTTTTGCTGATACTGCAGCCTTCTGCGCAAATAATGAAATGCTCCACATCAGCAAAATGAGCTCAATCATTTGTTTTATTTCGTTTTCCTTTTTAGGAAAATAGTTCGCTATACTTTTGACTGGATTGACTCGCTGCAATTCTTACTTGGTAATTTGTCCGCGCCGTCAGTTCACTCTCTTCCAGGCCTGCTTAGAACAAAAATGAAAAAAGAGAGCTGATTATTAGCTCATCAAAGTACAAAACAAAATCACCTGACAGGTTTTTTCTTAAGTGCACTGTTACAAAAACTATGGGCCCTTTTAGACATGTCCATGTTTATCAAAACTCCCTCTATTAAAATGAAAAACAACAGCCCCAAAAAATCTTAAACCATCTTAAATTTCACCCATTCAACACATTGAAAACCTTGTCAAAAGATCAAAGACCGTTTGCACAATGTCACCCTTCCTCACTTTACCATGTGTTCATTCAGCATAAGATCTAAACCGATTTTGACAACGTGTCATCACTACATTATAAATTTCCTGTCCAAATCTGCCCCTCTGAACAGACCTGACCACCGTAATCAAATATCCTGATACTTTACCATTATATATTTCGCCAAATAATCTTCAACAGCCACCGCTCTCTCTTGAACTGAAAGCCTCCGACACACACGCACACAGGAAGTGTCTCTGCCCCAGCTAATTTGCATAGACCCACAGCTCAACAGCCAACTTGACAAGAGAAATACATGTTTAAACCTTATCACATTATTGAATTATTTTCATTTTCTTTCTATACTAATCACCGGTTTTGATCACTCAGTACGAGAGCACTCCTAAGTCACTCTTATAAACACTTTTCTTTTGTTTTTCCATCTATTTTAAATCTTTCCATCAATTTTATTAACCATTCACACCATTCTCTCACTCATACAAGCAGCAAGCAGATCTTCATTGCATATGCTTATGTTCTTAGCCAGGTTTTTAATCAATATCTGTTCATTAAGCTTCAGGAGCTTGTCTTTATAAGGTTAATGCATTTTCTGTTTGTGTGTGTATGGGTATGTGTTATTTTGCATCTATGGCTTCACAGTCTCCCAGACACTTCCCAATTCTCCAGTTAAGCAGTCAGTTTTCTTTTTCCCCGAGTTACTAACCCACATTTTTGATTTCCCACCGTAAATTACCACCCTCCTGGTCTTCAGCCAGGAGCTAGGGCTTGCTTTTCAGGTTCCTGGACACATCATGCTGTGAACAATTCAACCAGAAACTTGCCTTAACTTATCCATAGATGTTAACCTCTAACTTTCTTCCGACTGCTGGATCTGGAGACTTGGTCCAAGTCTGCTTTACTCCTGAAAATAACAAAACTAAGACATTTTCATTATTATCACAAGTGGTTAAATAACCCATTTCTCTATCTCTGATCAGAAACACCAATTATGCCATGCATGTAAGCGTGTTCTTCCTTGCATTTTATGTTAATTAAGTGTAAACTGCTTCTTCATTAAATTAATTCATTGAGTTCTTCGTTGCATTTCTATGTATTCATGTTAATGTACTCTACGTGTAAGCTGTTTCTTCATTGCATCCTATATATTCATATTTAATTTATGCATTTCACCACTGAGCTTTAGATTCAAACTATCTCACTTCTGATTCATTTCAAAAATAATCTCACATGTAACAATTTATATGTGTGTTTTCTATTCATTAAGGTAATGACAATTATTTTCTTTCATTATTCTCACCTTTTCTAACGTTTACCTCTTTGTTATGCTGTGGTGGACATCCCTAAACAGTCATGAGTTCAGGTTTCAATTTTCAGTCCAAACATATCCTGTATTCTCGCAATTAAACTCGCCCAGCTTCATCTCTCACCGGTCTCTTTTTCATTCACAGTGTCCTGTTCGTGCTTCTCAACTCAGCTGTTGTCTTCTTCTCTGTTTCTTTACAGTCTTTTCTTTTAAGTTAAGTCCCAGGATGGCAAAATATCACTCAATGTCCAGTGCTCTTCCACAATTCTTTATCCCACTGTTCAACTGCCCAGCCTGTATTTTCACAGTACATGTTGCATTAGTCTTACATGCTGCTGCTGGTCATCAGTCGTCATCAGTGTTACTGGATCAGTGGCACTGCCGTTTGCCTGCTGTATTCAAGTCCACGATGTTCTGTCGGTCTTCATCAGGAGATTGACTGTCCTTGACTGTCCTTTGAGTTTCTTCTCAGTTTCAGGGACAAAGTGAGAGATCAAGCCGCACAATTTCGAGCCAAAGACTGGCTTATTCTCCCAATTCCGTTAATCTATTGTTCTGGTGCTGCACTCAAGGTTCCAAAGTTGAGAGACGTCCACCTGTATTGACACACTAAAGCATACAATTAGTATTATATTCATTTTTTCTTAAAGGCTTCATTTGCTTCATGTGCCTCATCTGTCTCTCTGTGTTCTCTCTGTACACACTCAGTTCCTTTTATGGGCATGCAGAGTTCCTGTTCACTATTTCCTGTTCTCTGCAGAGTCTGTCTCTCTTTATATTTATAGTCTAAAAACCCTCTTTAATTCTACTAAATCTTGATCTAAAAAACAATACACCTTCATTTCACTCACACACATTTAAATAGAGCTCTTTCACACATCAGAACAACTAACACTTCTCCACACACATCACCATTCTTTAGGTCAGTTTTATAGCATCAGTCACCCAATAATCTCTTAACTGGGTTTACCAAGTGTATATACTTATGTGTTTTCAATCGGAAAAAATAAACTCAACCTGTCATAACATCACTCATGGATTTCTTGAATTAAAAGCACTTTCAAACTTTAAAACATCCTACTTTACATCACAAAAAATATATTTCCCACTCCTTTATTTCATACACACTTTTAAAGGTTCTGACCTCTTTCATACGCCATGAGTCGTCTCACACACCCTGCCTTTTCTCTCTCAAACTTCCATTTTCCACTCACTCAGACAAATCATGCAGAGTCACTCAAATCAAATACTGACAGCATTCACACGGTTAAAATCACTCGAAATACGCTTTCATACGAGTATTTTGGACATGCCTTCCATGATCAGAAAGAGCAAGTCAAAAGAAAAAGAAAAGAAAACTGAAACCTCTCATCGTCCTCACAGCTTCTCCCCACACACACATAACTGAAAAATAAAACACACCAACATTTATGGCTCACGAAATATACATCTATCAAAATTCAGTCATTTTCTAGTCATTTTCTATACATCCACACTAATATATTCAAACTGTATTCATACTCTCATAATAAGCAAAACCAACCTCTTATATACAGGCATTTAGCAAAAAGCTCAATACTCTCGAAACTGAAACCACCCTCTCTGCGCGTCACCGCTGCTCATTTGCATTTACACACACCATCAGTGCACATCCGGCTGTGCATTACTGACACAGAGACTGATCTTAGTCATAGATCTCATATTCTATATTACACAGAGACGTCTTATTAATTACAACTGCACAGATTTTTCTAGGCCTCTTAAACCTATATAATTTCGACAAATTTAATAATTAACGGTCCAACCGATCAAGTCCCAGACTTTTTTGCGACCAATTTTAGCCAGTATTCCGTCCCTGACGGTGGCCCGATTGCTAATACCCTAACCAAATTTATCGTAGCCAAAAAAGCGCAAATAGGAGACTCTAACTCCTAGCAATTTCGGAGGTTCCCAAGTTCTCCCCCGCTGTCGACGGTACTATCCCTACTTCACCGGTAGGCCAAGGGTCAGCGTCCTGCCCTAGTGCAAGCGTTACCAAGGAGAAAAATGCGCTTCTTAAGGGTCCCAGACTCCTCGTCCTAAAGTAATTTAGAATAATTTGAAACAACA
>NC_052961.1:36771767-36792677 GCF_013358895.1 Oreochromis aureus
TTGTTAATGGTGGAGGGGGGGGGGGACACTATGCAGTATATTCAGTTTTAGCATTTATATTCACTGTTGACTGTAACTACGCTCAAACTGTTAATGCTATCTTATTTTAATAAACAACACTGTCATATGCAAAACTGGGGTGGCAGTTGGGGTGGCAAGGGATCATTTTAGGGTGGCACTTGCCACCCCATGCCACCCTTCTAGATCCGCCCCTGGAGTTATGATAAAAATATCTGCAATGTTTGGTTTTCTTCCTGAATACTATCGTTATTTATATTTACTGCGGGAAGAAACGGTTAAAACGGCGTTTTATAAGGAAAACGCTCGAAAGCACTCTCCGCCTGTGAGCAAAACCAAAACCAAAAACCCCCCCCCCTTTCCTATTGGTCGAAAAAAGTACCATGTCGACCAGTCAAAAGATGATATAGCAACGTGGCATCTAGTTGTTAAGAAACGGGGGGAAGTTTTAGGAGTGACGGCGGTGTTCTGAGATGTGAGAGATTTGAGACGTTTAGCGCAAATCTTGTGTAGTTAGTGTGTAGTGTAGTCAATAGTTTTGTTGTGTGTGTCAGAACAATGAGGCGGCTGCTGAATGTTACAGGTGTTACAGGAGTGATACATCTCCTGTTGTCGGGCCTGCAGGTATCAGGCTGTTGTTCTCCTTTATCTCATAGTGGACAGAAATTATTTTTTGGAGTGGCACAAATAATTTGTGTGGCATCAGATTTGATGCAGAACAGCTGATTGTTCTGTAAATAGTTTGAAATGTTTATTTAAAAATGCCTTGGCTGCATTAAAAAAAATAAATAGCTGCAAAAAACTTTGTTGTTTGCCAAACTGAGTTTTTTGAAGTAGTAACTATACAATTAATTGCCCAGCATTGGTCATTATATGCTGTATTTGGCAGACAGAGAGTTACAGGACTCTCTCAGACCACAGACTCATAATTAGGGATGGGTATCGTTTAGGTTTTATCCGATACCGGTGCCAAACCGGTACTTTTGAAACGGTGCCGGTGCTTAAACGGTGCTCAAACCGGTGCTTAAAGAATGGAGAACACAAAATTGGTCCAAAAACCTCTCATGTTCAGCTTTTTTTTGTAAAAAGATAACAATGTTAGCCTTTTCTGCAGCTATAGGGCATATATGGCATCACTCTTGGCTGGAAGCAGTGCTTAAACAATGGAAAAACACAAACTTTGTCCAAAAACCTCTCATGTTTAACTGTTTTCCACTTTTTCTTTGGGCTACCTTTTGGCCAGGGTGAAGGGAGTATCTGCCATCAAACAAGAAGACAGCTGCATGTAACTACGACGGTGTTTGCTAGTTCACCTTACATGCATTAATGTAATAATGTGGTTAGCCTACTCAACGTTACACACGAACAACATGAAGCTACTCACGCAGAGAAGAACGGCTGCTGCTGCCATCATCATCCGTCATCATTTCTGCTACGCTGACAGGGCTAGGGGCCAGGACTCTCTATTGGGGGGATGTTGCTAACTCCGGGTCCGATAACAGGCACCACACCCGCAGTAGATGTGCAGTGTGAGGTCTCGCAGCAAGCTATCAAACACGGCTTATTTCTCGGCTTTAAAAAAACCGCTATGCGTCGCCAGGTGTTTCATCAGATTTGAGGTGTTACCTCCTTTGACAGTATCACAATATCAGCTTAAAGCACTTGTTGCAGGCTGCTGAGTTTGCATCTTTGCTGTGAAGTACAGCCAGACTTTTGATCGCTTCGCCTTGGGCATTTTTAATCTGTAGCTCTGCTCTAAAAGAACGTACGTACCCTGGCCCCGCCTACTATCCTCGGAAACGTAAAATGATTGGCTAGAATTGGCTCAGGGGAAAAAAAAGCACCGAAATAAAGCACCGAAATGTGCGCTGCTTTTCGGTCTGGTTACTACCGTTTATGTCAGCACCGGTGCCATCATGGCACCGGACACCGGTACCCATCCCTACTCATAATACAGGTCAGAGCTTTATAAAAAAAAAAAAGAAAAAAAGAAAGAAAGTTGTGTTTTCAAAATTGGGAGTTCAAGTTATTTTTACTTCCAATAGTGTTAACTTACTACACAGGTCATGAACAGGATTTTTTAAATTTTCATTGTAAGTGGGCTAAAGCAGTTAATTAAAAGTAGTCTAACATAAATGTAAATGCTGTAATTTGATTATTTTAATAAACCATGTAACTTGGATGGATTCGATGCTGGCGTGACCACAGTGCACACGTCTGATGTCGCTCACAGTGGTCCAAGTTTGTGTGTTCGCTCAGACACATGAAAAATTAGAGGGAACATTGCCCAAGGACACTTAACAATAGAATAAAATATATAAAACAAAACGAAGAACAATAAAAAAAAAAGTTAAAATAAAGAAGCAATTAGTTCACAGTGAACATGCAGATTTGAACAGCAGTTCAACAGGGCATTTTATAATTTAGTGAAAATATGTATTTTTGTTTTATTTTGTAGAAATAGAGGTTCCTGACAAAGTCAAAAAGCCTTGATACAATAAACAAATGTATGTGATTTTTTTTATGCATTTGAAATTTAAAATGGGTCGGTGCCGACCCTAACACGAGAGGAGGGTAAAATGTAGTATTTGTGCCAAATCCTTTTATTTCTGCCAAATCATGGTATTTGTGCTTAAAAACAGTATCTGTGCCAAATCATAGTATTTGTGCTTAAAAACAGTATTTGTGCCAAATCATAATATATCTGTTATGTTATAGTATTACTACTATGTCGTAGATTTTCTGTTAGGTTATAGTATATGTGCTGAATATAGTATATGTGCCAAATCACAGTATGTTTACCAAATCATAGTATTTGTGTTAAAACATAGTATTTCTGCAGAATTGTAGTATTTGTTCAAAAACATAGTGTTTCAACAAAATCACGGTATTTCTGCAATGATCTAGTATTTGAGCTAAATCATAGAATATCTGCAAAATCATAGTATGTCTGTTGTGTTATAGTATTACTACTAAGTCATAGTATTTCTGCTTTGTTATAGTATTTGTGCTAAAATGTAGTATTTCTGCCAAATCACAGTATTACTATTATTTCATAGTATTTGAGCGACATTACAGTATTTCTGCTGTCTTATAGTACTTGTACTCAATTTTAGTATTTGTGCAAGATCCGAAAACTGCTGTTCAAACGCTGTCCATCTAATCTGACTGAGCTGGAGCTGTTTTGCAAAGAAGAATGAGCAAGGATTTCAGTCTCTAGATGTGCAAAGCTGGTAGAGACATACCCTAAAAGACTGGCAGCTGTAACTGCAGCAAAAGGTGGTTCTACAAAGTATTGACTCAGGGGGCTGAATAATTACGCACACCCCACTTTTCAGTTATTTATTTGTAAAAAATGTTTGGAAACATGTATGATTTTCGTTCCACTTCTCACATGTACACCACTTTGTATTGGTCTTTCACGTGGAATTCCAATAAAATTGATTTATGTTTGTGGCTGTAATGTGACAAAATGTGGAAAAGTTCAAGGGGGCCGAATACTTTTGCAAGCCACTGTAGTATATCTGTCAAATCATAGTATTTATACCAAATCATAGTATTTGTGTAAAAACATATTATTTCTGCCATATTATAGTATTTGTGTAAAAACATAGAATGTCTGCACAACCATCGTATATCGGTTATGTTATAGTATTACTACTAAGGCATAGTATTTCTGCCAATTCGTAGTAATTGTACTAAATCATAGTACTTATGCCAAATCATAGTATTTGTTGCAAATCATAGTATTCCTTCAAAATCATAGTATTACTGCAATTTCATAGTATTTGAGCGAAATCATAGTGTATTTGCAAAAACATACTCTGTCTGCAAAATACTTTGTGCTACTTCTGCCAAATCATAGTATTTGTTGCAAATCATAGTATTTCTCTAAATCATAGTATTTCATTTAAATCTCAGTAATTGTGCTAAAATGCAGTATTATTGCCAAATCACAGTATTTGTACCAAATCATAGTATTTCTGCTAAATCATAGTATGTCTGCAAAATAGAAGTATAACTGTTATGTTATTGTCAAGATTCGGCTGTGTGGCAGGCAGGAAGTGGACCCAAACGCAAGCTCACAGAGGCAGGAATGAACTCAAAACACAGCTTTATTGCTGGAGGGAAACGGTGAAACAAACTGATAAACTACACTGGGAAACAATATACTGGTACACAGGGAAACACACGGCCATGAATGAGGGAGAACACGACACAGGACTGAGAGAGACGCAGACCTAAATACACAGAGGGTTAACAAGGGAAGTGGGAGCACACGGGGAACACAGGTGACACAGATAATCATAACGAGACATGGCAGGAGAAACACGACACTGACGGGAGACTGTCAAAGTAACACAGGAAGTACAGAGGTGCAGACAGCAGGAGAGAGAGAGAGAGAGACACAGGAGAGCACGGGCATAGCGGGCTGGGGAAACATGGCATAAAACACAAGGAGGGGAGACGAGTGTTCACAGATACAGAGGGGCACACAGAGGGTAACCAAAGGAACATTTTAACAGAATGACCTAGGAACCAATGCATAAAGAAAGAGCAAAATACAAAACACACAAAACCTAAGAATACTGGGCCAACATGGCCCAGAACCATGACAGTTATAGTATTACTACTAAGTCATAGTAATTCTGCTTTGTCATAGTATTTGTACTAAAACGTAGCATTTCTGCCAAATCATAGTATTACTGTTATTTCATAGTGTTTGAGCGAGATTACAGTGTTTCTGCAAAAACATAGTATTTCTGCTAAATCATAGTATTTCTGTTATCTTATAGTACTTGTACTCAATTATAGCATTTGTACCAAAACATAGTATTACTGCTAAATCATAGTATTTGAGCCAAATCATAGTATTTCAACAAAATCACAGTATTTCTGCTATCTTATAGTATTTGTGCTAAATCATAGTGTTTGTGTCAAAGCATAGCATTTACCCAAATAATAGTATTTCTGCTATGTTATATTATTACTGCTCATAGTGTTTCTTCCAAATCATGGTATAACTGCACAATAAAGGTTCTTGAGCCAAATCATAGTGTTTGTGCTAAGTCCTAGTAATTCTGCTCAATGATAGAATTTCTGCTATGCTATAGTACTTTTTGCTAGATTAAAGTACTTCTGCTAAGTCAAAGTATTTCATGTAAATCGTAGTATTTCTACCAAGCACAATTCTCAGCAGCTTGTCAGTCTCTCCACCTATTCTTTGTGACAATGAGTTTGGCTCAGTGGGATGAGTAGCTGCTTTGAGACCAGCAGGGCTAGCTTCGAATCCTGTTCAAGGCAAAATTTCTTTTCAGTACAAATTTCAGCTTCTTTACCCCTTTTCAGTAGAATTCTTTGCTTTTCACCACTTTTCAGCAAAAATTTCTGCTTCTTCACCTGTTTTCAGCAGAATTTTCAGTTTCTTCACCGCCATACAACTTTTTGCAAGTTTTCAACTTTTTCGGCTTTTTTTCACCAGACAACTTCGGCGTTAAGGCATCCACACAGCATTTTCACAGGAAATGCAAATTTTTCTAGTTGTGTGGATGCCCTCAAAGGGCTTCCACACTATTGAGGTCCTGTTTCTCTTTATTGTGTGGATGCTTTAAGGCATCCACACTATTGAGTTCCTGTTTCTCTTTATTCTTTATTATTATTATCCTACTTTATTATTGTGTGGATGCCCTCAAAGGGCTTCCACACTATTGAGTTCCTGTTTCTCTTTATTGTGTGGATGCTTTAGGCATCCACACTATTGAGTTCCTGTTTCTCTTTATTGTGTGGATGCTTTTGGCATCCACACTATTGAGTTCCTGTTTCTCTATATTCTTTGTACTTTATTATTGTGTGGATGCTTTAGGCATCCACACTATTGTTTTCCTGTTTCTCTTTGAACTTTATTGTGTGGATGCTGGAGGCATCCACACTATTGAGTTCCTGTTTCTCTTTATTCTTTATTGTGTGCATGCTGGAGGCATCCACACTATTGAGTTCCTGTTTCTCTTTATTGTGTGGATGCTTTAAGGCATCCACACTATTGAGTTCCTGTTTCTCTTTATTCTTTATTCTTTATACTTTATTCTTCTAGTTGCTTCCGTACGTTTTTCGCCGTAGATCTACTTCCACAATTTTCAGCCGATTTTCTCCATTCAAATTTTAAACAATTCTGCTATTTCTGCTAATGCCGGCTATGACTTTTGTTATTTTTTACTATTATACTTTTTAAAATATTAAGCTTTTTTCCTTTAATTTGTCCCATTGAAATGAATGGAAAACTTCCAAAATTCTGCTAAAACTTGGTTGTTTTTGAAACTTAACTACTTCCTCAGACTTTTGCCTAGAATAACCATTCAAATTTTAAAATGTTCACAAATTATTGGGCTATTCATGTATGATTCAGCTTTTTCAAATCTTTCACCGTTTTATTTTTATCCCTCTTAAAGTTTTGAGTTTCATCTTTGTGATTTTTCACAAAATACATGCGTTGTTATGGTTGCTATGTACTTGGCTTTCAGTGTGCCACTGTAAGTTTCGCAGTCTTCTCTTCATGTCCGAACAACTTCTTGCTACTTGCTCAATTTTCACTCAACTTCCACAAATTATACATCAAAACGTAGGTATTTTTGCTGGCTTTCAGAAAATGTCACTATCATGGTTGTGAGATTTATAGAATTTTGGCAAATCTCCTCAGACCAACACAAACTCTGAAAACTCTCCATAGAAAGTCAATGGAGAGCTTGTTCAAAATCACCGCTGGATTTCTCTAATGAGAGGCATTTTCAAATCGTCATATCTCCTTAATGCAGCAAAGTTAAGACATGAGGCTTGTGCCAATATATCTTCAGACACTCCTGACGCTCACAATTCAAGAATTTCTTTCTCACCTATTACCATTTGGCCATGAATTGGGTTTGTTTGAGGGTAGGAAATTCGTCCCTCGCTCAGATTTCTTCAGATTTCAAACTCTGGAATTGAGGCACTTTTTTCTCTCGTCATATCTTTTTGATGGATTTCCACACAGACCTGAAAATTTCCATGACTGTTCACCAAAGCCTGCTGTCTCTTACAGTGAAAGAATGATATCGATACTCCAAATAGATTTAGAGTTAGAAAGCATTGTTTGAGGGCAAGTCAAGGCAGTTTTCGCTTTGCCTCTACTCAGTTATGGTGCATTAGAAGTCAAATATCTTCAATAATTCATATTTTCAAGATAAATTGTCAACACCTTAAGATCCCCCCATCTCTTCTGAACAAAACGGTGTAAGAATGACTGTTCTAGCCCCTACGGTTAGGAAATTATAGCCATTTGTTTGAGGGGAATCCTGACTATGAAAAATAGACAGCACAAATCCTGTCTCTGTGCTGCATGTGTGTAAAAACAGGTGCACCTGTTTTGGCGGGAAATAGTACACAGCCTCTCTGATTGGTGGATTCAAATTTAGCAGCTCCCAGGCTGTTTCGCTGCTGCTGCTGCTAGTGTGTGTGTGTGTGTGTGTGTGTGTGTGTGTGTGTGTGTGTGTGTGTGTGTGTGTGACAGAGAGAGAGAGAAAGAGAGGGCTAGAGAGAGTTTTTATGGGAGCATCTTATTGTATGATTTAAATTCAATATATTTAGACTGGTTGACTGAATTTGATCCTTTGTGTCTCTCTGTGCTTGTGTGTTTCCATATGTGTCCATACTTTTGATTGTGTGACTGTTATACTTGTTTTTGCTGATTTTTTTTTCATTTAACAATTATATTTGAGGGACCCTTAGAATGTTCAGCATTTTTTCAGCTGTTCATTTTGCTTTTCCAATTTTTCTATTTAAGTTATTACTATTGTGTTAAGTCATAGCATTTCTGCTGCTTTTCAGTATTTGTACTAAATACAGCATTTCTGCTAAATCATACTATTTCTGCTATTTCATAGTATTTGTGCTAAACCATAATATTTCTACTAAACACAGTATTTCTGGGTAATCATAGTATTTCTATGTATTCCTGCCAGATCCTCAGGGAGCCAATCCTCTGTGAGGACTGTAATTTTCAAATTGACATATCAAGTCATGCACGACTTCCCAACCAGCCAATCATATCTGAGGGCTGAGACATTCAAATTTGCATATTGAGGCCTTCCTGCCTTCCCAGCCAGCCAATCACATCTGAGGGCTGAGACATTCAAATTTGCATATTGGGGCTTTCATGGCTTGTAAGCCAACCACCCATCCATGTCATGTATCTCTACAAATTCATATTTTTACTTTAAACACACAACACTTGACAATCCCCCCATCTCTTCTGAACAAAATGGTGTAAGAATGACCGTTCTAGACCCTACGGTTAGGAAATTATAGCCATTTGTTTGAGGGGAGTCCTCACTATGAAAAATAGACATCACAAATCGTGTCTCTGTGCTGCGTGTGTAAAAACAGGTGCACCTGTTTTGGCGGGAAAAAGTACATAGCCTTTCTGATTGGTGGATTCAAATTTAGCAGCTCCAGGCTTTTTGACCTACCTAGAAACATACAGGAAAGACCGTATGTACAGCCCCTGTTTGTTCACTTGCTTCTGCTGCTGCTGCTGTGTGTGTGTGTGTGTGTGTATGACAGAGAGAGAGAGAGAGAGAGAGAGAGAGAGAGAGCCTTTTTATGGGTGTATCTTATTGTGTGATTTAAAATCAATATATTTACACTGGTTGATTGAATTGGATCCTGTGTGTGTCTCTGTGCATGTGTGTTTCCACATATGTCCATATTTGTAATTGTGCAAGTTATTACTATTATGCTAAATTACAGTATTTCTGCTACTTTTCGGTATTTGTGCTAAATACAGTATTTCTGCTAAATCTTAGTATTATTGCTTAATCATATTATTTGAGCAAAATCATAGTATTTGAGCATATTCTTTCTATTTGTGCCATAGCATAGTATATTTGCTGAATTACAACATTTCTGCTATGTTGTAGTATTTGTCCTAAATCACAGTATTTGTGCAATGTTTAGGTATTTTTGTTTAAATAAAGTATCTCTGTAATCTTGTACCATGTTTGCTAAAATCCTGTATTTCTGAAAAGTTATCTTGTTTCTGCTAAGTTACAATATTTATTCTAATTTCTGCTGCTAAGTTCTGCTATGTTATTGTATTTCTGGCAAGTATTATGTTTTCTTTACGTTATTGCAGTTCTGCTAAGTAATTACATTTTTGCTAAGTTCTTATGCTTCTGCAAAGTTATTACAATTTTTTGCTACTTTTCACCTTTTTCAGCTATTTTTAGGAGACAGCTTCAGCGTTACAGCATCCACACTGCATTTTCGCAGGAAATACAAATTTTTCTAGTTATTCTTGGTGTTTCCGTACACTTTTCGCCGTGGATCTACTTCCACAATTTTTGTGCTATTTTCACCGTTCAAATTTTAAACTATTCCGCTATTTTTGCTCTTTCCGGCTATATCTTTTGGTATTTTATACTATTATACTTTTTAAAATATTACGTTTTTTTCCTTTAATTTGTCCCATTGAAATGAATGGGAAACTTCCGCAATTCTGCTAAAACTTGCTTGTTTTTGAAACTTAACTACTTTTTCCTACTTTCACATAGAACAACCATTCAAACTTTAAAATGTTCTCAAATTATTGGGCTATTCAGGTATAAATCAGCTTTTTCAAATCTTTTACCGTTTTATTTTTATCCCTCTTAAAGTTTTGAGTTGCAAAATTGTGATTTTTCACAAAATACATGCGTTGTTATGGTTGCTATGCACTTGGCTTTCAGTGTGCCACTGTAGGTTTCGCAGTCTTCTCTTCATGTCCGAACAACTTCTTGCTACTTGGTCAATTTTCACTCAACTTCCACAAATTATACATCAAAACGTAGGTATTTTTGCTGGCTTTCAGAAAATGTCACTATCATTCTTGTGGGACTTATAGATTTTTTGCAAATCTCCTCAGAGTAACATAAAGTCTGAAAACTCTCCATAGAACCTCAATGGAGAGCTTCTTCAAAATCAGCGCTGGAATTCTCTAATGAGAGGCATTTTCAAATCGTCATATCTCCTTAACGAAACAAAGTTGAGACATGAGGCTTGTGCCAATATATCTTCAGACATCCCTGATGCTCACAATTCAAGAATTTTTTCCTCACCTATTACCGTTTGGCCATGAATTACACTTGTTTGAGGGTAGGAAATTTTTCCTCGCTCAGATTTCTTCAGATTTCAAACTCTGGAAATGAGACACTTTTTTTTCTCTCATCATATCTTTTGATTGATTTCAACAGAGACCTGAAAATTTCCATGACTGTTCACCAAAGCCTGCTGTTTCTTACGGTGAAAGAATGATTTTGATGCTCCATATAGATTTAGAGTTACAAAACGTTGTTTGAGGGCAAGTCAAGGCAGTTTTGCTTCGCCTCTACTCAGTTACAGTGTATTACAAGTCATATATCTTCAATAATTTATATTTTATCTCTGAATGAAGGCCTGAAGTTTTCCCCATCTCTTCTGAACAAATCGGTGTCAGAATGAGCGTTCTAGCCCCTACGGTTAGGAAATTATGGCCATTTGTTCGAGGGGAATCCTGAATGTGAGAAATACACTGCAGAAAACTCATAGCTGTCTCTGTGTCTGTGTGTGTAAGTGCTGATTACAGCAGGTGCAGCCAATTTAGCTGACCTAGATATACCAAGCCCAGACTCTTAACAGCCCCTGTACACTTTGCTCTATGTGTGTGTGTGTGTATATCAATATTTCTCCCATGTTAAAGTATTACTCCTCCATAATAGTATTTGTGCTAAATCAAAGTACTTCAACTACATCTTAGTACTTCTGCTCAATCATAGTATTTCTGCTAAATCATAGTATTTTTGAAAAATCATGGTAGTTGTGCCAAATCATGGTTTGGGGCAGAACCATAATATTAATTTTATGTTATGAGATTACTACTAAGTGCAGGAATGTCTGTTATGTTATAGTTTATGTGCTGAATATAGTATATCTGCCAAATCATAGTATTTATCCCAAATCATAGTATTTATGCAAAATTACAGTATTTCTGCTAAAAAGCAGAAATAGTACCTTTAGCAGAAATTTCTGTGAAAAGATATTATTTATGTTAAAACATAGTATTTCTGCTAAATCATAGTATTTCTGCCAAATCATAGTATTTGTACTTATTCATAGTACTTGTGCCAAATCATAGTATTTGTACCCAATCATAGTATTTCTGCAATATGATCGTATTTGTGCCAAATCATGGTATCTTTTGCCAAATCATGGTATTTGTGCCAAATCATGTTATTTGTGGCCAGTTAAAATTTCTGTTATATTAGTGTTACTACTAAGTCATAGAATTTCTGTTATGTTATAGTATATCTGCTGATTATGGTATATGTGCCAAATAATAGTATTTATAGCAAATAATAGTATTACTGCCCAAACATAGTATTTCTTGTAGTATTTGTAGTAGTAGTTGTTGTAGTATTTGTGCAAAAACACAGAATTTCTGCAAAATCACATTATATCTGCTATGTTATAGTATTACTACTAAGGCATAGTATTCCTACCAAATCATAGCATTCCAAATCATAGTATTACTGCAATTCCATAGTATTTGAGCAAAATCGTAGTATTTGTGCAAAACATACTATGTCTGCAAAATCACATTATATCTGCTATGTTATAGTATTATTACTAAGGCATAGTATTTCTACCAAATCATAGTATTCCTTCAAAATCATAGTATCACTGCAATTTCATAGTATTTGAGCGAAATTGTAGTATTTGTACTAAATCATGGTACTTGTACCAAATCATAGTATTTTTGCAAATCATATTATTTGAACCAAAACATTGTATTTGTACGAAGTCATAGTATTTCTTCTAAATCATAGTATTTCACCCAAATCTCAGTAGTTGTGCTAAAACCCAGTATTATTGCCAAATCGTAGTATTTGTACTGAAACATAGTATTTGTGCCAATAAGAGTATTTGTACTAAATCATAGTACTTGTGCCAAATCATAGTATTTCTGCCATATTGTGCTAGTTGTGCAAAAACATAGACTGTCTGCAAAATCATAGTATATCTGTTATGTTATAGTATTACTACTAAGTCACAGTATTTCTGCCAATTCGTAGTATTTGTACTAAATCATACTACTCGTGCCAAATCATAGTATTGAAATCAAAATATAGTATTTGTACCAAAGCATTGTATTTGTAATGAAGTACAGTATTTCTGCCAAATCATAGAATTACTGCAATTTCATAGTATTTTGAGGAATCCCTTTTGTTATAGTATTACTTCTAAGTCATAGTATTTCTGCTTTGTCATAGTATTTGTACTGAAACATAGTATTTCTGCCAAATCATAGTATTTCTCTCATCTTAAAGTACTCAATTATTGTATTTGTGCCAAAGTTTAGTATTTCTGCCAAATGATATTATCTCTGCTAAATCATAGTGTCTGCCAAATCATAGTATTTATGCCAAATTATGGGATTTTGCCAAAACATGGTACTTGTGCCAAATTATAGTATTTGTGCCCAATTAATATTTCTGTTATGTTATAGTATTACTACTAAGTCGTAGAATTTCTGTTATGTTCTGCCAAATCATAGTATTACGGCTATTTCAAAGTATTTGAGTGAAATTACAGTGTTTCTGCAAAAACATTGTATTTCTGCTAAATCATAGTATTTCTGTTATCTTAAAGTACTTGCACTCAATTATAGTATTTGTGCCAAAGTTTAGTATTTCTGCCAAATCATATTATCTCAGCTAAATCATAGTGTCTGCCGAATCATAATATTTGTGCCTAAGCGCAGCATTTGTACCAAAACATAGTATTGCTGCTATATCATAGTAGTTGAGCCAAATCATAGTATATGTCCTAAAACATAGTATTTCTGCCAAATCATAGTATTTGTCCTAAAGCATAGTATTTCAACAAAATCACAGTATTTCTGCTATGTTATAGTATTTGTGCTTGTAGAAAAACCTGTGTTAGTGTGAGCTACACCCAGCAGCCTCTGAGCAGTGAGGGAATTCATGGGACTTCTGAGCTAGATGGTCTTCCTTCGTTCCTGGGCTAACGATTGAGGAGAGAGCTGCTGGGAAGGGGAGCAAATAGCCCATCCTGTATTTGTTGGGGATGGTGTGTGTCACATAAACGTGAGTTAATGTTCCATGCTTAAGATGTTTACCCTGCTACTTGTGTGTATTGGTTTTACTTACCTTTTAGCGTATGTGCTAGTTAGCGATAGCTATGGCAGCACAGTTATTTTATTGTTTTGGGCTTGTTCCTGCTTTGTTTGTTCCCCTGCAAATTTATGTGAATTTGTACACTGTAATATCACTGTATTACGTAGTGGCTAAGTAGGAGGCTGACTGTTACTAAGTGCATCAGTGTACATAGGTCATCTCTTGTGTTGGAGTGCCCTCTTGTGGCGCCTTTTGGGTAGTGCCTTAGTAAACGTGAACACTGCAAAGAAGTGGTATCAGACTGGTTTGTAGTGGAGGAATTTGTTGCCAGTTTCTTTCATCTTTAATCCGTATTCATGTTGTAATGTAGTAACTTTTGTGTGCGCAAATACCACAATATGGCAGAAATACCATGTTTTGGCACAAATACTTTGATTTGGTATACTTTAGCTTCTTCACCCCTTTTCAGCAAAATTTTCATTTTTTTCACCCCTTTTCAGCACAAATTCCAGCTTTTTGGCGGTTTTCAGAAAAAAACCTCTTTTCAGCAGAAACTCTGCTGATTCACCTCTTTTCAGCACAACGTTCTGCTTCTTTGCCTCTTTTCTGCAGAAATTCTGCTGATTCACCTCTTTTCTGGAAAAATTTTCATCCTTTTTGCCTCTTATCAGCACAGTTCTCAGCAGCTTCTGATAATTTCAGCACAATTGTCAGTCTATCTACCTCTTTTTGTGAGAATGAGTTTGGCTCAGTGAGATGAGTAGCTGCCTTGAGACCAGGAGGTTCGAGGGGAATCCTGAATGTGAATGTAAGAAATACACTGCAGAAAACTTATACCTCTCTCTGTGTCTGTGTGCGTAAGGGCTGATTACAGCAGGTGCAGCTAATTTAACTGACCTAGATATACCAAGCCCAGACTCTTAACAGCCACTGTTCCCTTTAGGCTCTGTGTATGTGTATGTTTGTGTGTCTGTATCAATATTTCTCCCATGTTAAAGTATTACTCCTCCATAATAGTATTTCTGTTAAATCAAAGTACTTCTACTACATCTTAGTACTTCTGCTCAATCATAGTATTTCTGCTAAATCATAGTATTTTGGCCAAATCATGGTATTTGTGCCAAAGCATAGTATTTCCACAAAATAACAGTATTTCTGCTATGTTATATTATTACTGCTCATAGTATTTCTGCCAAATCTTGGTATTTGTTCCAAAGCATAGTATTTCTGCCAAATCACAATATAACTGCAAAATAAAGGTTTTTTTTTAGACAAATCATAGTGTTTGTGCTAAATCCTAGTAATTCTGCTCAATCATAGAATTTCTGCTATGCTGAAGTGCTTTTGCTAGATTACAGAATTTCTGGTAAGTCAAAGTATTTCATGTAAATCATAGTATTTACACCAAGTCCCAGTGTTTCTGCCAAATCATAAATCATAAATAATGTGGCGTGTTGGGGAACAGCTAGTTCTCTCCCATCATGCCTTGGGACATGTGCTGCATTTTAGATGTTCTTGTTTCATTGTTTATGGTTACGTTACTTTTAACTGTTGTCTTGAATGTTGTGTTTATACTACGGTACAAAGTCACTGACAGTTATTGTTTTATAGGAAGAATGCAGTACCATAAGTGAGTTCTGTTATGCTGTTATTGACCCTTGAAGCACATTGTGGCACAAGCAAGTATGTTCAATAAAAACTCCCCCTACCAGCTTGGGGTGGAAATACAGGCTCAATCTCTCCTGTGAGCTTCTTTGCAAGATTCATCTGCATGCCACAATAATTTTAATAAAGCAAAGTTAAGACAAGAGGCTTGTGCCAATTCATCTTCAGACACTGCTGACACTCACGGTTGGAGCAGTTTTACTGTCATCTTACTGTTGAGCCATAAATTATGTTTGTTTTCAAACTCTTGAGCCATAAATTACGTTTGTTTTCAAACTCTTAAAATGAAGCCATTTCTTCTCTCGTCATATCTCCGCGACGGAGGTACAAAGAGCTATCGCAGTCAAAGTTCATGAAATTCTGCTGATTCACCCAGTAAAGGAATTGTGCTTCTATCCCACCTAGTTTTTGAGTTACACGACATTTTGTAACTCCAGAAAACGGCGCCACGCCCTCACCGCGATCTAATTCTGACTGCTCATCTCCCTGTTTTCCAGGCACTGGCTCTCTTTGCCGGTGGCGCATTTGGTAATGACACGGGTCTGCAGCCCAAAGGTCGTGGGTTCAATTCCACCTTGGTCCACATGGTTTTTTTTTCACTACAAATTTATACACTATCACAGACCTGTAATTTATATTGCTAATTTATTACAATTCTGCAAAGTTTTATGATGTTAGCAGTTTGCCTATCACGGACCTCAGATTCTTGTTAACGCTCCATGGCAGAAATACATACAAGTACACAGCCTGATGAAGCAGACAGAAGCAGTACCTCTGATTGCAGAAAGTATTACTACTCCATAATAGTATTTCTGTTAAATCAAAGTACTTCTACTACATCTTAGTACTTCTGCTCAATCATAGTATTTCTGCTAAATCATAGTATTTTTGCCAAATCATGGTTTTTGTGCCAAAACATAACATTTCTGTTAAGCTATAGTATTACTAATAAGTGGAGGAATTTCTGTCATGTTATAGTATATGTGGTGATTACAGTATATCTGCCAAATCATAGTATTTATCCCGAATCATAGTATTTTACAGTATTTCTGCTAAAAAGCAGAAATAGTACCTTTTAGCAGAAATTTCTGTCAAAAGATATTAGTTATGTTAAAACATAGTATTTCTGCTAAATCATAGTGCTTGTGCCTATTCATAGTATTTGTACCCAATCATAGTATTTCTGCCATATCATCGTATTTGTGCCAAATCATGGTATATTTTTGCCAAATCATGGTATTTGTGCTAAATTAGAGTATTTGTGCTGTTATATGTTATAGTATTACTACTAAGCCATAGCATTTCTACCAAATCATAGCATTTCTTCAAAATCATAGTATTACTGCAATTTCATAGTATTTGAGCGAAATCGTAGTATTTGTGAAAAAACATACTATGTCTGCAAAATCACAGTATATCTGTTATGTTATAGTACTACTACTAAGGCATAGTATTTCTGCCAATAAGAGTATTTGTATTAAATCATAGTAGTTGTGCCAAATCACAGTATTTCAGCCACATTGTGCTAGTTGTGCAAAACATAGACTGTCTGCAAAATCATAGTATATCTATTATGTTATAGTATTACTACTAAGTCGTAGACTTTCTGTTTTGTTATAGTATCTCTGCTGAATATAGTATATGTGCCAAATCATAGTATTTATAGCAAATCATAGTATTTGTGCTAACACATAGTATACTGCCACATTATAGTATTTGTGTAAAACCAGAATGTCTGCAAAATCATCATATATCTGTTATGTTATAGTATTACTACTAATGCATAGTATTTCTAACAAATCATAGAATTCCTTCAAAATCATAGTATTACTTCAATTTCATAGTATTTGAGCAAAATCGTAGTATTTGTGCCGAAACATACTATGTCTGCAAAATCACAGTATATCTGCTATGCTATAGTATTACTACTAAGGCATTGTATTTCTAACAAATCATAGTATTCCTTCAAAATCATAGTATTACTGCAATTTCATAGTATTTCAGCAAAATCGTAGTATTTGTGCAAAAACATACTATGTCTGCAAAATCACAGTATATCTGTTATGTTATAGTATTACTACTAAGGCATAGTAATTCTACAAAATCATAGTATTCCTTCAAAATCATAGTATTTCTGCAATTTCATAGTATTTGAGCGAAATCGTAGAATTTTTTGCAAATCATATTATTCGAACCAAAACATTGTATTTGTACGAAGTCATAGTATTTCTTCTAAATCATTGTATTTCACCCAAATCTCAGTAGTTGTGCCAAAACCCAGTATTATTGCCAAATCATGGTATTTGTACTAAATCATAGTACTTGTGCCAAATCATTGTATTTCTGCCATATTGTGCTAGTTGTGGAAAAAAATAGACTGTCTGCAAAATCATAGTATATCTATTATGTTATAGCATTACTACTAAGTCATAGACTTTCTGTTTTGTTATAGTATATCTGCTGAATATAGTATATGTGCCAAATCATAGTATTTATAGCAAATCATAGTATTTGTGCTAAAACATAGTATACTGCCACATTATAGTATTTGTGTAAAACCAGAATGTCTGCAAAATCATCATATATCTGTGATGGTATAGTCTTACTACTAATGCATAGTATTTCTGCAAAATCATAGCATTTTTGCAGAAACCTTGTACTTCTGGTAAATAATAGTATTTGTGCCAAATCACAGTATTTGTGCCAAAACATTGTATTTGTACAAAGTCATAATATTTCTTCTAAATCATAGTATTTCAATCAAATCTCAGTAGTTCTGCTAAAACGCAGTATTATTGCCAAATCATAGTATATGTACCTAAACATATCTGTTCAACTTATTTAACTCTTCTCAACAGCCCAACACCCCTTCTTCACCCCGTTTCAGCAGGATTGTGAGTTTTTTCACCCCTTTTCAGCACAAATCCCAGCTTTTTCAGGTGTTTTCAACAGAAATCTATTTTTTAGCAGAAATTCTGTTGATTTACCTGTTTTCAGTGCAACGTTCTACGTCTTTACCTCTTTTCAGTAGAAATTCTGCTGATTCACCTATTTTAAGCAGAATTTTCAGCCTTTCACCTCTTATCAGTACAAATCTCAGTATCTTCTGCTCATTTCAGAAGGAACCTTTTCACCTCTTTTCAGTACAAATTTGAACTTCTGTACCCCTTTTAAGCAGAGTTTTGCCTTTTCACCTCTTTTCAGCAAAAGATTCTGCTTCTTCACTTGTTTTCAGCACAATTTTTCAGTTTCTTTACTGCCATACAATTTTTGCAGCTTTTCATCTTTTTCAGTCATTTTCAGCAGACAGCTTCAGCATTCCGGCATCCACACAGCATTTTCGCAGGAAATGCAAACTTTTTCTAGTTGTGTGGATGCCCTAAAGGGCTTCCACACTATTGTTTTCCTGTTTCTCTTTATTGTGTGGATGCCCTTAAAGGGCTTCCACACTATTGTTTTCCTGTTTCTCTTTATTGTGTGGATGCCCTAAAGGGCTTCCACACTATTGTTTTCCTGTTTCTCTTTCTTCTTTATTATTATTCCCCTAGTTGCTTCCGTACACTTTTTGGCACTTATCTACTCCCTCAGTTTTCAGCCGATTTTCTCCGTTCAAACTCTAAACTGTTCTGCTCTTTCTGCTAATGCCGGCTATGACTTTTGGTGTTTATTACTGTTATACTTTTAAAATATTACACTTTTTTTCCTTTAATTTGTCCCATTGAAATGAATGGAAACTTCCACAATTCTGCTAAAACTTGCTTGTTTTTGAAACTTAACTACTTTGTCATACTTTCACCTAGAAACTCCATTCAAACTTTAAAATGTTCTCAGATTATTGGGCTATTCCTGTCTGATTCAGCTTTTTCAGATCTTCTACCGTTTTAATTTTATACCTCTTTAAGTTTTCAGTTGCAAAATTGTGATTTTTCAGAAAATACATGCGTTGCTATGGTTGCTATGCAATTAAGTCAGAGTGAGTGCTGGTCCGTTCTGAATTTTCTCTTCATGTCTAAACAACTTCTTGCTACTCACTCAATTTCCACTCAACCCCCACAAATTATACATCAAAACGTAGGTATTTTTGCTGGTCTGAAAGACAGATACGTGGGCAGTCAGAAAATAGATCGCGGTGAGAGGCGCGCGCCGTTTTTGGAGTTACAAAGCGTCGTGTAACTCAAAAACTAGGAGGGCTAGCAGCATAATTCTTGTACTGGGTGAATCAGCGGACTTTGGTGTATTTTGACTGCGAGAAAGAGCTATGAAAATCGCAGTCAAAATACACCAAAGTCCGCTGATTCACCCAGTACAAGAATTATGCTGCTAGCCCTCCTAGTTTTTGAGTTACACGACGCTTTGTAACTCCAAAACGGCGCCGCCTCACCGCGATCTACTTTCTGACTGCCCAAGTATCTGTCTTTCAGACCGCCGCCGCCCCTTTCCAGGTGGCGCAATCACTAATGACACGGCTCTGCAGCTCAAAGGTCGTGGGTTCAATCCCACCTTGGTCCACGTTTTTTTTTCACTACAAATTTATACACTATCACAGACCTGTAATTTATATTGCTAATTTATTACAATTCTGCAAAGTTTTATGATTTTAGCAGCTTTTCTAATATGGACCTCAGATTCTTGTCAACACCACATGGCAGAAATACATACAAGTACACAGCCTGATGAAGCAGACAGAAGCAGTACCTCTGATTGGTGAATTTGAGCAGAACCAGGTTGTTCTGCCTCTTTTCAGCAGAAATTCTGCTGATTTACCTCTTTTCTGCAAAATTTTCAGCCCTTTTACCTCTTATGAGCACAATTCTCAGCAGCTTCTGCTCATTTCACCATAATTGTCAGTCTCTCCATCTCCTTCCTTGTGAGAGTCAGTTTAGCACAGTGAGATGAGTAGCCGCCTTGAGCCCAGGAGGGCCAGGTTCGAAACATAGACTGTCTGCAACATAACAGTATATTTGTTATGTTATAGTATTACTACTAAGTCACAGTATTTCTGCCAATTCGTAGTATTTGTACTAAATCATACTACTCGTGCCAAATCATAGTATTCAAACCAAAATATAGTATTTTTACCAAAGCATTGTATTTGTATGAAGTACCGTATTTCTGCCAAATCATAGAATTACTGCAATTTCATAGTATTTTGAGGAATCCCTTTTGTGATAGTATTACTTCTAAGTCATAGTATTTCTGCTTTGTCATAGTATTTGTACTAAAACGTAGCATTTCTGCCAAATCATAGTATTACTGCTATCTCATAGTATTTGAGTGAAATTACAGTGTTTCTGCAAAAACATTGTATTTCTGCTAAATCATAGTATTTCTGTTATCTTAGAGTACTTGTACTCAATTATAGTATTTGTGCCAAAGTTTAGTATTTCTGCCAAATCATATTTATGTGAATTTGTACACTGTAATATCGCTGTATTACGTAGTGGCTAAGTAGGAGGCTGACTGTTACTAAGTGCATCAGTGTACATAGGTCATCTCTTGTGTTGGAGTGCCCTCTTGTGACGCCTTTTGGGTAGTGCCTTAGTAAATGTGAACACTGCAAGAGGTGGTATCAGACTGGTTTGTAGTGGAGGAATTTGTTGCCAGTTTCTTTAATCTTTAATCCGTATTCATGTTGTAATGTATACCCTGTTCTCAATCATAGAAACCACACCATATCACCCTCCACATCCTCCTACTGTATGCCATATCTCCCGTAACATCCATCTGACTGCCAATAAACTCCACCTGTGGTAATCTAATCCCTGGATGCCAGCCTCTCCTTCTGACCGAGGATAGCTACTATTGCAGCACCACCCAGCATTAAACTGACGTACACCATTCTGTACAGTGCTAAATCATAGTGTTTGTGCCAAACAATAGCATTCACCCAAATAATAGTATTTCTGCTATGTTATATTATTACTGCTCATAGTATTTCGGCCAAATCATGGTATTTGTTCCAAAGCATAGTGTTTCTTCCAAAGCATAGTTTTTCTTCCAAATCATAGTATAACTGCAAAATACAAGTTTTTGAGCCAAAACATAT
>NC_052961.1:37093177-37270617 GCF_013358895.1 Oreochromis aureus
ACCCGGTGGCCCCCATGTCCTCAACAGACCTGTAGACTCCATGTAGGGAAGCCTGATGCTGGGTGCAGCTGTCAGAAACCAACAATGTACATCTCATCCAGTGAGCTTTGTCGCCTCCTCCCACCGATGTAAAGCTAGAGGTACTGGGTTGCTGTTGCTACCCAGTTCCTGACAGTGACTCTGCCCTCCGCCGCCAACCAACTTTCAGCTTGACAAAGCCCCTCCTTTAAGATGCACAGCCTCTCTCACAGAATTCACCACAGCTCCCAGCCTGTGACTTAGTAGGGCTTCAATTCGTGTTGACAGTGTGCTCTTAGCTCTGTATTTTTGTAAATCCTATCAAATTAACTTCAACATAAATCCTGAAACGTCAGCAAGAGAATTCCTTCGGTAATGCATGTTTTCCGATGGTTGTCAAATTGCTGTTTTCAACTGTCATCTCAGTGCTAAATTAGAAACATCCAGTGTACCTACAGTTAAACTCATAAGGAACAGTTATTCCTGCCACCTAGTGAAGCCATCGATTTGAAACTCTGCTCTTATCCTCTTCTACCAAATAAACAGGGAAGAGCAGTATTGCTTTTTCACTTTTTGATATAGTCCTGAACAAAGCTAAAGTTTGAAGTGTCGGGATGTTTTGTTTTTACAAAGTGGGTTTGGGATTGAATTTGCTATTACAAGTTTAAATGTAGTGTCATTAATGACGGTTAGCCATCCCGAAGCAGAAATAAAATGTGCCGAAATTAACTCACCACTGTAATGCAGTGCTCTGGTTTCTCTGCATTGAAGAGTTATCATTTAAACCACAAAGTGATATTTTAGTTTGACATATCCACAAAACTGTGTTTAAGAGTGTTCTGGTCTTCTTTCTGTGTGGTCTTGGTAGCACTGTTCTTTTTGAGAACAAAGCTTTCTTCTTGCAGCCGTGCTATGGATGCCATTCTTGTTCAGTGTTCTTCTCTTGCTGGACTCTTGCACATTAACATTAACAACTACTTACAAGTTACTCTGAGGGATCTTTTTATGTAGAAAATAATTTCAAAAAAGTTAGGATGCTTTGTAAAATGTAAAAAAAAGACAGAATTCATGATTTTCATCCTCATAAAATCATTTTTTATTTACAATATAGATACATATATCGATACAATATAGAACATAGAACAAATACTTCAATGGTCAGTGTACCTTTCTAATAAAAATATTTGCTATTAGATTGCATAGCATACACTTTCACTGCTATGAAGATGATACCCAGCTTTATCTGTCCATGAAGCCAGATAGCTGAAAGAAGGAATATCTTAAAGACACAAAGGCCTGGATGGCCTCTAATTTTCTGCTTCTAAATTCAGATCAAACTGAGGTTATTGTACTCGGCCCTGAAAATCTTAGAAATACGATATCTAACAAGATGCTTATTCTGGATGGCATTACCTTGGCCTCCAGTAACATTGTGAGGAATCTTGTGTTACCGGGGAATGTCCTTCAATGTGCCTATTAAACAAATATTTCCTGCTTTCTTCCATTTGTGCAATATCTCTAAAATTAGAAATATCCTGTCTCAGAGTGACGCTGAAAAACTAGTTCATGCATTTATTACTTCTAGGCTGGACTACTGTAATTCATTATTATCAGGATGTCCTAAAACTCCCCGTCAAATCCTGAATCAAATTTAAACTCCTTTTCATCACATACAGGGTTTTGAATAATCAAACCCTGTCTTATCTTAAAGATCCCATAGTACTGTATCACCCCAACCCCTGCACTTATGGTCCTATGATATTTAAAAGTAGAATGGGAGGCAGAGCCTTCAGCTTTCAGGCTCCTCTTCTGTGAAACTAGCTCCCAGTTTGGATTCAGGAGACAGACACCCTCCATACATACTTGCCAACCTTGAGACCTCAGAATTAGGGAGACATTCAAAAGAGTTGTTGGATTTCATGTTTATTTATCGGATAAAATAATAAATGTCACCGTTATTATTGTCCAGCCGGAAACAGGGGGGGGGGTGTACAAATTCAGAGGCTGCGTCCACTTGAGGACCCGGCCTTCGCGGTCTAAGTGGGCCAGGTCCTCCAAAAGCCGGGTAGACCGGAAATGAGCGACTGTGAAATTGGACAGTCTAGCCTTCAGAATTACGTCACGAGCTCTCTCGGTGGAGTGAAACTCTGCCATCTGCTCCTTGCTATCTAAAATATAACCGGACGCTGGCGTAAATTTTCAACCATCTCACACTTCTGTTTAATCAGTTTTCTGTTTGACGTTTATTCAGCTGTGTGAAAACCCCGGAGGAACCCTCCCGAGGGATTAATAAAGTTTTGTTTAATCTAATTTAATCTCAGCCAAATCCATTTACTCATGAACAAATAAAACACTGAAAAAAGCCAAACATGTTTAAGTTATTTAAGTGACTTATATATCATGTTTAACCTGAGCAGCGAAAGACCATGGGGGTTTGAAAACAATGTGCCGGGAATTTGCTGTTCTCCCCGCCTCAGATATTTGAAGTTTAGACCGCTACATTCTCGCCTGAAAATATGTTAAAAGTTTATTTTGCGACCCAGAAAAAGTAATAAAAATAATATTAAAACTAAGTAACTGCAGTAGTAGTAGCCATTGTTCGAAACTGGAATTGGCTGGGCCAGTCTGAGATATGGCTTTTCAATTTTGTTGTCCGGGTGGAAAATCGGAAGAAATTCGGGAGGATGGTGGCTCCGGGAGATTTTCGGGAGGGGCACTGAAATTCGGGATTCTCACGGAAAAATCGGGAGCAGTGCCTCCATACCATAACCTTAAGATTATGCTTAGTACCCCCAAAAGTTGATTCTGTTCATCTGGACGTAGCGTTTTCAGTGTGAGAACCCTTTCATCACTCATCTAGTCTCAGCTGACTGCAAGTTTCCGTAACCTTACAAAGAGTACATAATGACTGAAAGTAGCAAACAATGGGCTGTGAGGTCAGTTTCTTGATCATGTGCAAATTGTCATGACCATTGATCAAAGACCACTGATCAATGGCCATGAGTACCATTCACAGAGAGTTTGGGAATGGCTGCAAAGATGGTCCCCTCTTCTATAGTCACTAGATCACGACCAAACCATCAGAGATGCAGGCTTTTAAACATGAACACTGATAAGGTGGATGGTGGACTGATAACGTGTGACTTCTTTGCATGGTGAAGCTTTAACCTGCATTTGTGGATACCACAGCAACCTGTCCTCATAGACTGTGATTTCTGGCAGTGTTCCTGAGCACAGTGATGTCCATGATAGAGTGATGTCTCTTTTTAATACAGTGCTGCTTGAGGGTCTGATGATAACAGACATTTGTCCAGATTCTCTGAATCTTTAGACAATATTTTGTTCTTCTTTTTCACTTTTTCATTCTCATTATTATAGTTAGTTTCCTAATTACTTCCTAATTGCAGAAGATAATAACATAAACTTTAAAGGGCTGAACATCACACAGGGTATCAGAAGTATGAAGACACTGTGATGATCAGAGTTAGTATAAGCCTGTACACTGAGTATTTTTTTATTGCTTTTTATTATTTGATCATGTTTCGCTGTAGCGTTTAGTAGTAGATCTTTTTTGAAAGTTCAGTGTAGATGTTAAAATATAAATACAGCTTATTCACAGTGTTTAGTTGTCCCTAGTCAAAAATAAAGGTTGTGAAATTTGACCAAACTGATAAAGATATTTCCTGTATATTTTTATTTTAATTCAATTAGTTTTACATGTCCCAATCCAGCTAGCACTGGTTTGTTTCACAACTGTTATTATTGTTTTTAAAATGATTTTTCACACCTTGTTTAATTTTTTGGTTAAATTTTAGGTACATGACACTGAACTCAAGTGTCACAGCAAATGGATATTTGCCTCTAAAGTTCACTAAAAGGAATAAAAGGTACAAAAGAAAGCTGTGACTGCATCTTTTGTTCCTCAGATCCTCTAAGCTCAGATTGCAAGAATTAGCAATAATTGCAAGGAAAACATTTTTTATTTTTGTGGGATTTCACTTCAATTCTTAAACAATTTTTTATTTTTATTTTTTTAAATTTGACTCTTAAGGGGTCAGGTGAGATTTTATTCCTCAAATTTGGTTGATTATATATGAAATGGGCCAATCGTCATGATTTTCAGTACTCATTTGTAGACCAACACGGGAAAAATCCTGCTTGAGTTGTGTTGAATATTTCTGAATTATGTTTTAAGTATGTTTTTGATGTTGCCACCAAAAATGTGGTTTCTACGTTAGAGAAAAAGAAGCCATGTGTTGTTTTGTCCTTTTAATCTGTGCTAGTAATACATGAGTGACTGAAATGATTTTTCATTTCTGATGAAGAGCCATCAAACACCTAATTCTTGATCTCTTCTGGTTGCTTTCAGGGTCCCTGTGAGGATTAAGAGGCAAGAGGAGAGGTCACAACAACAAAGGGACTTTGCTCGAAATGGAGCAATGTGTCTTGAGGTGTTCCTGTTCAGTGTAAACTACAGAAAGGAAGCAACCACGAGTACCGAGGAACAATCGGCAGACGAGGGAGGTGGTGGTGGAGTGGTGACTTTGTTGTCTAAAAATAAGGTGGTATGGGTGGGGGGGCATTTGGGATGGCAAATGGAAATGAGAGCACCGAAGGGCCTGTGGGGCCAATGGCAGCAGTGGTGGCTACTGCAGAAGGCATGGTAGCAGACAGTTCATCCTCCGTTATCTCTACGTATATTAAACTGGTGCTACTTGGGCTGATCATATGCATCAGTCTGGTGGGGAACTTGGTGGTTTCTCTGCTTGTACTCCGGGACCAGGCTCTGCATAAGGCACCTTACTATTTCCTCCTGGATCTGTGCCTGGCAGACAGCATTCGCTCAGCTATCTGCTTCCCCTTTGTGCTGGTGTCTATAAAAAATGGCTCAGCGTGGACCTACAGCGTGCTGAGCTGCAAGGTGGTAGCCTTCATGGCAGTGCTCTTCTGCTTCCATGCTGCCTTCATGCTCTTCTGCATCAGTGTAACACGCTACATGGCCATTGCACACCACCGGTTTTACTCAAAGCGCATGACGTTCTGGACATGTGTGGCAGTAGTATGCATGGTGTGGACGCTGTCTGTGGCAATGGCATTCCCGCCTGTTTTTGATGTGGGCACCTATAAATTCATTCGTGAGGAAGACCAGTGCATTTTTGAGCATCGCTACTTCAAGGCTAATGACACACTGGGCTTCATGCTAATGCTTGCTGTACTCATTCTAGCCACACATGTTGTCTACATGAAGTTACTTCTCTTTGAATACAAGCACCGCAAGATGAAGCCAGTCCAGATGGTACCAGCTATCAGTCAGAATTGGACCTTTCATGGGCCAGGAGCTACAGGCCAAGCAGCTGCTAACTGGATTGCGGGTTTTGGTAGGGGCCCGATGCCACCCACTCTGCTGGGAATACGGCAAAACTTGCACAACCAGAACCGGCGACTCTTAGGCATGGAGGAGTTTAAAGCGGAGAAGCAGCTCGGTAGGATGTTCTATGTGATCACATTACTGTTCCTGGTGCTCTGGTCTCCCTACATAGTAGCTTGCTACTGGAGGGTGTTTGTCAAGGCTTGCACAATACCACACCGGTACCTCTCCACCACTGTGTGGATGAGTTTTGCCCAAGCGGGGGTCAACCCTATCGTCTGCTTCTTCCTTAATAAAGACTTGAAGAAAGGGCTCCTTTCCCACCTACCAGCCTGCTGCAGGACTAAACCTCATCTGCCACGAGAGCCTTACTGTGTCATGTAACTAGAGATGATGAAGAAAAAACAATGGGCAACCTACAGATGTATTGTATATTGTGCTTAAGTTATCGTAGCATTTGATGCAATTGAAGGTATTTTTAAGCAGTGAGTGGAAAATTGTGAGTGTAGTGTTAAAACACTGGAATGGTAAGCATGTGTTTCCATCCATCGACCAATTTTCACTCCAAATTCAACAGCATACATGAGGTCAGATCTTGACTTTTGATAACATACATGTAAATAATAAGCAGTCACTGGGAAAACCAAGACAGACAAATAAACTAAGCTTGAGATTTTTTAAAAATTGCCATTTAGAAAAGTCTTGAATACAAAGGATGTTGGGCTTGTGACAAACAGAATCCTAAAGGAGGTAATAAAGCCGCTTTTAGTCTGAATCTTAATGTCATCATCATACTGGAATAACTGATGATTGTCCAGCAGCAGTGGCTGATGAGAGTAAAAAAGTGCTCAACTAGATTCAAACCAGCATTCGTGTTGACTCACCAGTTTTATTAGAATGGCAATTTTAGTTCACAACAACATAAAGTTTCCAGAAATACAAACATTAGTTCCAGAAAAGATGTGGAAGGTAGGTTAATGCATTTAGCTAGTGTTTACATTGTCACTGAGTCATATTAATCAAGTACCAACAGGTCATTTTTAATCAAATGGAGGTACAGTGGATGCCATAAACACCTTTTGGTGCTCCTGTAGTGGTACGGTACATGGTACAGTTCACAATTGAAACATTTTAGATTGACTTAAAAACATGAATAAATAAAAAACTGAAACTGGAGAAACCAAGAATAAAATTGTTATCCACTCCTCACAACAAAATGCCGTCACATTATAGGGTGTCTATGTGTTTTCAAGTTTCAGTTATGTGATTTAACCATCAGTGAGGACACATAAAGATGATGAGGGCGTGCTGTTGAACACAGATTTTAGCAGGAAATGTAAAAGTCAGAATAAAGGGTGCTGCAGAAAAATGCTAACAGACTAAAAACCAAAGTAAAACAGGCACTGCAAAGTAAATGTACCGTAAAGAATTAATGCAGAATCTCAAAGCAGACAGAAGGATTTTCTTTCCTCAAACACACTGTTTGTTTGCTAGTCACTAAAGCAAACCTTTAATCTGTGTTGCCTAAAACATATTCTCGTTGTTGCTCATTAGCTCAACAGAAAATATGCAGTAGGGGATGCTTTTCAAGCTTTGAACATTTGCAGATAGAACAATTATTTGTTTTTTCATTTTTTGTTTTTTCCTAAGGACAAATCTGAAGTTACATCTGTACCTGTTACTTGAGCAGCTTCACCTTCATTTTAAAGCAGAAAGAAAATTAGCTTCACCAGGCATAGCAACCCAGGATTTTTAACCCTCAAGCGACCAAGCTATTTCAGTGGGTATTCTAATGACCGAGTGTGCTATCAGGAATACTTTTTTATGATTTTGTTTGTGTATTTCACACTAACACTGTTTCCTTTATCCATGCTAGATATTCTGAAATGCTCTATTGTCATGAAGTATTGTTTTCAACCATTTTTATGCAAAAAGAATTTAAAATACATGTTGTACAAACAAAATGACATTTAAACAGTCCTTGTCTGTTATTTCTTAAAATATATACATAAAATAATTTTTTGGTTTCAGTGATGTTAGAAAAAAATAATAATATGAAACTAAAGGATGTTTAAGCTATATGAACTATGTGAATGATGTTTTACAGTATAGTAAAATCATTTCAAGGCCATAATTCTTGTGATCAGTGACAAATTGCAGTGCAGAAGTTGGCATAAGGATATCTATTTATTGTTTGGTTTTAGTTTGAGACAAAATGTGGGGGATCTTTTATGATCTCGATTATTAGCTTGTCTGGATAAGGACCTGCTATTAGTAGCCAATTTATTGCTCCTAGGTGGGTCTGTCCTGAGAATACACGCTGAATGGATCTAACCTCTTTAGCCTAGTGGCCAGCGTTTCAAGCTGTTGTTTGGTAGTTTCCAGAGGCTCAGTTATGGACAGTTTTTTTGTGCTTCTAATTCATTCAGTACTTGTCTCTCATGACACCCTTCTGCATCTCTGTTGACCAACTTATTGATGCGCTCAGTTCTAATCCTGTCCATTCTGCTCACTCTTAGTGAAGATCTGGACATATTCATCTCTGCCACCTCCAGCTCAGTGCCTCTGTCTCCAAATCACTACAGCAGGTCTCAACAGCATCTTGTAAACTTTCCTTTCACTCTTGCTCCTATCTTATGTCACAAATTACCCCTGACACTCATCTTGGAACATCCTGCCTGCATTCTCTTCTTCCACTCTCTTTTGCACTCTCTGTTGCTTTGGATGGTTGATGCTAGAAAATAAACTCATCTACCTTAAGTACCTCTGCTCTTGTTCATCTTCCCACCTGTCTCACTTTCATTCCTCTCCTCTCAAGGCTCTCCACTACCTACTCCCTACTCTCACTACAGATCAGCGTTATCTGCAAATATCATACTTCACACAGACTCTTGCCTGAGCTCATCTGTCAGCCTGTCCATCACCGCTGCAAACAGGAAGGGGCTCAGAGCAGATCCCTGATGTAATCCCAGCCCCACCTTGATCTGTCACTCCTACTGCACACCTCATCACTATCTCACTGTCTTCATTTCCTGCACCACCCTCACATACTTGTCTACTACTCCTGATTTCCTCACACAGTACCACAGTCCCGCTTTTGGTACCCCATCATATGCTTTCTCTGAACCACAAAGACACTCTGAAGCTCCTTCTGACCTTCTCCTTTCTGACTTCTCCATCAACACTCACATTGCATCTGTAGTGCTCTTTCTCAGCATGAAGCCATACTGCTGTTTGCTGATTGTCACCTCCAGCAGCTCTGTCCTAAATCATCATGGTATGGCCCAAAAGCTTGGTCTCTCTGTAATTACTACAGCTCTGCACTTCACTCTTGTTCTTAAAAATCACTACCAGTACTCTTCTTCACTCTTAAAGGTTGTATTAAAAAACTAGTTAAAGAGTCCATTGCACTCTCCCCTAGACATCACCATACCTCCACAAGTGCATCATCTGGATCAACTGCCTTTCAACTCTTCATCCTCTTCATAGCTGCCCTCACCTCTTTACCTCTTTCCTGATATGTGGAGATGAAAGATGGCCTTCATCTTTCCTCCTCTCTGAGCTTCTTTATTCATCAGCTCCTCAAAGTACTCCTTCCATCTTTTCAGCTCACTCTTTTCACTCGTTTCTTCATTCCTCTGTGTTGTGTTCCTCACATACAACTCACTGTAAACTTTTTTCTTTGCTTTTGCTCTCTCTTTGTCATATGCCTAGCCTCCAATACTCCTGTCTAGTTTTTTAAATCTCCCTGACTATCACACTTTTTATTTGTCAACTTCTTCCTTTGAATAATTTACTGTACTTGCTCTTTGCATCACCAAGTCTCATTGTCCTCTGTCCAGAGGTTCCATCAAACACCTCTGCAGTTTCCCTCAGCACTTCAGCTGTACTTTTGTAGTTATCACCATTCCACCTGATGTTCTGCACACACAAAATATCTAACTTCCTTCTCTTCATCATATCAGCCAGCTCTCTCCCGTTAATCTGTTCTATTCCCTACATTTAGAGTAACAATAATAAATTTTATTCATAGGCTCTTTTCAAGACATTCATTGAGACCTTATAAACCATTAAATACCAAAGTCACAGTAGTGTCCCTACTCTCTCCACATTCCTGCCTGTCCTTCTCTCCGGCTGCCTCCTAACCTACCTTTCCCCTCTCCTCTTCCTTTGCCATCAGCCAACAGTTTCCACTGGCACTACTTGTTATTTCATATTATTATATTCATTTTGACAGTGACTTTTAATTTTCACAGAACTGCATATAGTCCGGTAAAGTTTTGGTTACACACACACACACACACACACACACACACACCACCGGTTAAACGTTTTAGAATACCCTAATTTTTCCAGTTTTTTATTGAACATTTTGCAGTTTAATGTCTTATTGCACACTGAAATGAAATGAATGAAATAACGAAATCAATTTATAGACCAAAATGTATTCTAAACTTTTGACTCATCAAAGTAGCCCCCTTTGGCAGATATAACAGCTGAACACACCCATGGCATTCTTTCTACAATAGAAACAAATATTCTCCCATATCTGTAGCAGAAGTTCCCATAAATGTGGACCTTGTAGGTTGCTTTGCTTTCACTCTTCTGTCCATTTCATCCCAAACCAGCTCGTTGGGGTTTAAGTCTGGAGACTGAGGGTACTGCATGGTGCTGCAGAATGCTGTGATAGCTGTTTTGGTTCAGGGTGTCTCTCACTCTGTACTAGTCACTGACCCTGGATCCAGCAAAACAGCCCCAGACCATCACACTTCCTCCTCCATGTTTGACAGTCGATGCCACACACTGTGGAACCATCCTTTCACTAACTCGACGGCATACAAAGATCCTATGTGATGAACCCAAGGTTTCAAATTTTGATTTATCAGCCCATAATACCTTCTTCCAGTCTTCAGTAGTCCAATGGCGGTGTTTCATGGACCAGACAAGCCTCTTTGTCTTATTCTGACGCCTGGCTTTCTTGCTGCAACTCGTCCTGTCAAACCTGCAGCTCAAAGTCTTCTCTTCACAGTTGAAACTGAGACTTTCTTACTACGACCACTATTAAGCTGTTGTCCTGTGAGCCGCTGATCACACAAGCTGTTAACTCTCACAAACTTGTCGTCTGCAGACCTCTTCCTGTCACAGTTTGTTTCTGAGCCTTTGGATGCTGAAGGAAACTGTACTCACTGACACCTTGACTTTCTTTGCAGTTTCACTGTAGGACAGACCTACATTTATAATGATGGTCTGTTTCTCTTCCATTGTTAATTCCCTTTTTCTCGCCATTTGTGTACCAACAGACTACTTTCTGCAGTACAATACTGTTCAACTGATGCTGACGAGGGTATGGTACCACAGTGTGTTCCAAAACTGCTTTTATGCAGACAGAGGAGGTTGGAAGTAATCCAAAAAAGTTGGAAAACCTGTAGGAATTAGTAGCACGAGCTTTGAAGGCTTGATCAACCTCCATTGCTGCAGAACAGCTTTAAATTGTTAATCCATGTTGTGTTCCCTTAAAAAGGCCTTTTTGCATAATTCTGAAATGTACATTATTTTTCAGTTTCGGGGAACCTTACCTTTTTTTTTTTTTTTTTTTACCTCTGGCAGTCCACCACTTACCTTTGTACCATTTCAAGCTATTCATTGTACTTGAATGACTTTAATTGCAATAAATAACTAGAAAAATTGGGGTGTTCTAAAACTTTTGATCAGTAGTGTATATATAAAATCCCACTCACCCTGCGGACCGTCTTTATCCTTCAAGCTAGAGTCTTCTACCAGAACCCTGGAAGCTTTAGGGTCCTGTGCTGTTCCTAGGACTGCGCCCTTCTGGACAGAGACCTCAGATGTGTTTACAGGGATCTGCTGAAGCCACTCTCCCAGTTTAGGGATCACTTTCCCAAGTGTTTATATACCACAGGGACTGTTCCCTTCACCCTCCACATCTTTTTGAGCTTCTCTCTCAGACCTTGGTATTTCTCCCGCTTCTCATGTTCCTTCTTCCTGATGTAGCTATTATTCGGTATAACTATATTTCACTATGGCCATCTTCCTCTTGGTTAGCCATCACCAGTTTATCCATCTATACCTGGAAGTCCCATATGATGTTAGCTCGGTCATTCTCCACCACCCTCTAGGGTGTGTACCCCATTTTGACCCTGGGACCTTCCAGGCCATGCTTGGCACAGATGTTCCTGTATACTATTCCAGCCACTTGGTTTTGGCGTTCCATGTATGTCCTGCCTGCTAGCATCTTGCACGCTGCTGTTATGTGCAGGATTGTCTCAGAGGTATCTTTGCACAGCCTGCACCTGGGGTCTTTCCTGTTGTGGTAGACATTAGCCTCAATCGATCTTTATGGAAAATGTCAACATTTTTAGAATGAAAAAAATCACAGTGTGACAAACCTGGAGCCTCTGGGTTCATCAGTTAATCTACTTGGTCACTTGAAGGTTAAAATCGCAATCAGGAGGTAGTAACTCAACATTAACATTTTATTCATAATCTCTTATGTTTAAAAATATAGAACAAAGTCAGTATATTTAGTTGCAATGCTGACACCCATTTAAACACAGCAAGGTGGCATGCTAAACAAGAACGTTCCTCTCTTCGTGGGGTTTGCATGTTCTTTCTTTGCTTGTCTGGGTTCCCTTGGTGTGCTCTGGCATCTTCCCAGGTTTAAACACACGAATGTTAGGTTAATTGGGGATTCTAAATTGCCCACATACAGCATGTGAGAACGATAAAGTGCTTGATGTATATTTAAAAATGTGTCATATGAATGTATGTTTCCTTTGAATGAAAAGCGCTGTATAAATGTTAGTACCACTAGTCACTCCATATCCCTATTTTCGTTTTGACAATTATGTTAAAGCAGCTCAAAAAGATAAAGATACAAACTGTGTCAGCATCCATTTTATATTGATATTGTAAAACTGATTGGATCTAAGTCATTCATTACTTTTTTCATCATTACAAGAGAGAGTACAGTGGAAGACACAACTATTACTTTATTTTTGCCTAAATCTAGATAAATCAATTAAACTATTCATGTTCTGTAACTTTTGTGATTTACAACTTATGAAGGTGGAAAGAGATCACAGGGCAGAGGTGTTGTCAGTGCATGTCTAAAATCATGGCATGCCGTTAAGACTGGGAGGGTAAAAAGCGTGTTTCTGGTTAGTCCTTTGTTTCTGTCATGGCATATGTGACAATAACAGTATGGTTATTGGGTGTGATTTTTTTTTAGAGTTATGGCCTTACTCCATACAAACACCAAACCAATGCAACTGAGTAGCCAAGAGTATAAAAATGTTTCTTCTTCTGAAGTTATTGAGCAAGGAAAGGGAATACTCTGGGCACTAGTGACATTGTTGCACTTTCCATCAAAAGCTGGAGGACCTGTAGTTACCAGCGGAAAGTGAGAGCATCAAAAATGAAAAGTTACTTTTCTATTGCAACTTGTTGATACGAGTGAAGTGGCAGTTTTTCTCTGTTGTTCTCCTATGGAATATCAACCCATGAAATGAAGGGGAATGATTGCTCTTTCCATTTCCATTTTTGACAAAGCCACAGGAAAGTGTGCATCATATCTATTTTTAATTGCCTTGGGCAGATTATCTTTTGTAAATTTACTATGACCTCTGAACTATTTGGTGTGTATTATACTGACAGGTAACTTTGAAATGCAGCGAAAAAGCTCTTGGTTATCTTATTTTTGCTGTGTCTGTGTGTGTGTGTGTGTGTGTGTGTGTGTGTGTGTGTGTGTGTGTGTGTGTGTGTTTCTATCAGCAGGTGTGAATGGGTGTATCTGTAATGTATTGGTTGCATGGATGTAATAGGAAAGTCACAAAGGAAACACATACCATATGCATAGCGCATTTCAGAAATATCACTTCTGCAAATTCTTTCTCAGAACTTCTCTATTGACCTTTTTCCTGACACAAAGATATGAATGTGTTTTCAAACCAATAACTTTTAAGTCCTTTTTCAAAACATGTGATTATTCGAATGTTTTTTAGTTTTTTGTTTGTTTTTTGTTTGTGTATGTATCTAGGAAAAATCTATGAAGCTCGAGCTCAAGATCAAGCTTTCAGTCATTCCCAATGCACAAACCTGGCCTTATCCTGAATGTTTAATAATAAAGTCATTTTCAACTAGATTTCTAAAATATACACATGGCATCACTTTTACATCAAAAAGGGGTCAAAAGGTTGGTATCTTTGAAAGAAGACCCCAAATTATTCTAATTGGTTCTTCTTCATATCTTACAATAATAATGCTTAAAGGCTGTAAAAGGATTTTTCTTCTGACCACCACAAATCATGTGGCACAGCGGTTGGTTTCCCATGTTCTGTATTTAAAAGAGGAAAAATAGGTGATTGAGCCATATGCATGTCTCTGGCAAGTTATGATTTCTGTTGTTGGTTTTGTAATGAGAATAAATTATATACCTGAAACAGTGAGAACATGGTTATGATTATGAGTAGTTGGCATCAACATAGTTTGCTCTGATGAGATGATTTCATACTCAGCTCAGCTTTGCTATAGCTGACGAATAGTGATGGTGGTGCTCATCGTGGGCAGCACAACTGTTCTGACAGTTCATCAAAAACTATAAAAAACGTCAAATGTATTTAGTTTCATTTGCCAAGGAAGTAGGTAACTTCTACACTTTGTTCAGCTAATTGTTTAAAACCTCCTAATATGTAGTGGTAAAACTTGCCTGTAAGTGATATAATCATGTCCTGTTCCCAAAACTTGGTTTCATCTGCCCAAAGTTTGTCTTTGTTGTTGTTTTTTTGAGAACTGTGCTTTTACATATTCTCCTGTATTTTAGTGTAACCAGTGCTTTCCATCTTGCACTGTGAATTCCAGTAGTTTTGCTTTAACAAAGGTTAATTAATTAATTTTTGTTGATCTGTGGAACCAGCACCCCAATACAGGAAGTCTGAATCAGCTCTCTGTTTAAATAGTTTGTTCTCTGATCCTAGGAGTATTATCGAGTAGGCAGCACAGAGCTTGGATGGAGCCGATGGGTAAGGGGACTCACCCAGTTCATTCTGCCTCTGTCCTCCAGATGTCTACCCAAGGGCGTAGATTTGGTTTTGGCATTGGTGGGAACGGATCATTCAACCACCGAGCCCTGCCCTGTTTCTTTTTTTTTCTCCTTTTTGTCTTTGCTTCTTGATAAAAAAAGGAGAAATATACTTGCCTACATATGCTATTCTACATGCTTTTAAACCATTTAAAATTACAATTCATAGTTTTATATGTGAATTATATAATGTTAAATGACTATTAAACAAGTATTTTAGACTTTAGTTTACTTCAGCCATATTCCATATAAATCAGGTATCATACAAAAATAAAAATAGCTTCAAATACAATAATGACCCACCAAGTCATCATCCAATTTCTTGTATCACCATTGCTCTCTGAGCTCTGTTGGTTCTTCTGTCACCTGACAAATAGCACATACATGACAATAAGAATAAAATGTGTACCTGCGTCAGTGTTTCTGTCAATTTGTGCAGATCTTGACTCATCAGTAATGTTTGTAGGGTGAGTGCATTTTTAAAACAATTTGTGCAAACTGCACTACAAGGTGGAATATTTGTAAAATCATGACTACCTCATGATATTTTGTCTCAAAAATTAACCCTATGAATATGTCAGTGCCATTAGGATGAAATTATTGTGTCACCAATATTTTAACGTTAGACATATAATTTTAACAGCCTCTGTAAACTAATATCCTGGCTTGCTCGAGGCTGACAGTTTCAATCAAAATTAGAAATGCTACTCTGGGAGACTGAGATAACTAATAGTGCTGCCTGTTGTGCAGTTAGTTTCCAAAACACGTTATTCATGGTTACATACAATTTTAGACTGATGTGGGCCAAAGCCTAGCATAGCCTGTAACGTTATTATGACGGACACATTTTATGAGTGAACTTGACATTAAGTGACTTACAGGTTTCTTTGGAAAATACTTTCTTATATCCAGGTTCTTCCTTTTTGCTGCCATCCTCCTCTCCTCCTTGCAGGTCCTCGCAGTCCAGGCTTGCTGCTGCTAAAACTAAACAGAGCTCCCTGAAAGGCACAGCCAATCGCATTGGCCATATTTGTCACATGAGGTAGGACTCCAGTAGAGAACGTTCTGCACCGCTAGGTGAATGAGACGTTGACAGATCTTTATTTTTTTTTATTTCTATCGGTTTTGTTTTTCTTTACTCGAAGAAATCAAATTGTTGGTGGGGACAATTCAATAATCACTGGATATTGGTGGGGACATGTCCCTTCCGTCCATGCCAAATCTACGCCCTTGTGTCTACCTCACCTACTCAAATAATAAAAAAAAAACACCAAAAAACAGAGGCCTCAAGTACCCTTGCAGGCCCCGTCTTCTACCAGCCACGCGTGTTCCAGTAACTCCCCTATAGATCAGTGCTTTTTGAATGTCACTAGGTTTAATTCAGTGGTCTCAGGGGAATGTTATAATTAAAAGCTGAAGTAACCTCTAATAACGTTTGATAAGATGTAAAAAAGTAATCAGATTTTTTTTTTTTTAATAAATTTTATTTTCAGTCACAGCAGCATGTTAATAACAAAACTTTGAACATACAGTAGTTTGCTGTTCAGTATTTACAATACCCCAAAAGATAACAGAAATAGAGAAGGAAAACAAACAAACAAACCAAAGAAACCCCTACAAAACAAAACAAAAAACAAAAACAAACAAATAACAACAAACAAATATAAAAATAAAATGTATAAGGGACATTCAGTGTACAGTTAACTATGATAGTGATATAGAGATATGGTATCTGGTCATGATAAGGTGGTCATTTTAAATGTTTCCATGTACATCAGGAATGGCTGCCATGCCTTAAGAAATTTGGTGGTTGAACCTGCCAATGTATATCTCATCTTTTCTAAATGCAAAAACCTCATGTGTGGGAAGAGCTTCCTGCTTCCATCTTAAAAGTATAAGGTGCCTTGCGATAAGTGAAGCAAAGGCAATAGAATTCGAATAGTATTTTGGCAAAGTGATGTTTTGAGGTATCACCCCAAAGATAGCCGTTAGAGCAGAAGGATCATATTTAACATTATACATCTCTGAAAGAGCGTTAAATATAGACACCCAATAGTTATGAAGATTGGGGCATGTCCAAAAGGTATGAAGGAGCGAACCTGTTTCTGCTTTACATGTGTTACACAAAGGGTCAGCTCCTGGATAGAACTTGGCTAACTTTTCCTTGGAGATATGTAATCGGTGTAGGACCTTGAATCGGAGGAGCCCATGCCTGGCACATATCGAAGAAGAGTGTACCCTATGGAGAAAAGATTGCCAGAGTTCATCTGTTATAGTCATCCCAAGGTCTTTCTCCCACTGTGCTTGAAGGATGGAGAGAGAAGGAGATTAAAGATCTAATAATATAGCATAGATTTCTTTAATCGCCCCTCTCTTATGAATGTTTATATTAACTAGAAAGTGCATTTTCTGAAGAAACTGCAGTGTGAATGCTTGAATCTGAATGTATGCACTGAAATGAATTAATTGCTGAATTTAAGTTAAAAATGTTGAATGAGATGAAAAATACAGAAATTTTCACCTGAAAACAAAAGTGCTGAACTGCTAAAAGCTGACATCCACAGAGAAGAAGTTGGAAAATAGCTGAAAATGTTTTAAATGTAAATTAGAAAAACATAGGAAATGAGAAAAGACAATTTAGAGTCAGAAAACATCTGAATGAATAATAAAGGTTCATATTCTTTGAATCACTGAATGACTAAAATGTGACCCTCCACTTGGATCCACACAGTTTACAAAGTTTGTATCTATGAGCTTTGAAAGACACGGTGTTGGAAAGAGAAGAACGATGGCGATGTTTTGAGGGTAAAATGATGGCTGTAGAGCAAACACTGTGGACACAGCAGCAGTTGAAAGAGAAGTGTTTAAGATTAATCTTGGCACAGCGAGAGACAGAGCTCGTTAGGCAGGCAGGTGTGAGCCTGGTTGCTATAGTGACTGCACCCAATGGCTCCATACACACGCACACAGACATGCACCTCACTTTTGCTGCTTAAAATGAACAGAAAAGTCAGCTCGAAACAAATCGTTCCCAAAAGAAAACGACAACTTGTATTGACAAAATTCTTTTACCGTGAGCGCCAGCAATGTCCAGTCTACCAAATTCTCAGTTTTCATGCCTGTGGAGTTTATTATATGGACTTGGTGACAGTGTAAAGACAGCCTGCTCTTCTGATTTTCAAACGAACCTTCTGAGCCATTTTAACATTAGAGTCTATGGAAGAGTTGGAGGGTGGATGCTGTGCATTGGTGACATTTATGAAAGGACCATAACACCTAGTACAATAGTAAACACATTGGATGAAAGAGGACAGCGATGGCTACGTTTTGAGGGTAAAATCATACCTGTAGAGCAAACGCTGCGGACACAGCAGCAGTTTCAAAAAGATTTTAAGATAAATTTTTTCGCTCCTCTCACTCTAGCAGTTGAGCTGTCTCACTCTAGCGGCAACATTCCGTCCCATACACACCCATTATAAACTCTGAAACGGGTGAAAAAACATCATGAAACTTAAACTGGAACTGAAGAAAAAGTATAATAGATATTGAAAAGATAAATACAAGTTGAATAGTTGAATGTCTTGTCTTCGTTTTAAAGTTTGAATGGAGGCTCTATGTCAACGTATGTGGAAGTAATAAGAGTTTAAAAATGAGTAAGTTGAAGGAGGATTTGAAGGGTCTCCCCATTGAAATACATGGGAAATTTTTGTTGAAAAAAGTTGAATAATTTTAAAAATATAAATGTTAAAACTGAGAAAAATAGAAGCAGTCATGTCCAAAAGAAGAGGAATCTAATGGTGTTTGAATGGTTTTTCTAAGTTGAACGGTTTTGAAGGAATTAGATGACCAAAAACGTACGGAATATATAATAATAACTAGAAAGTGCATTTTCTGAAGAAACTGCAGTGTGAATGCGTGAATCTGAATGTATGCACTGAAATGAATTAATTGCTGAATTTAAGTTAAAAATTTTGAATGAGATGAAAAAAAAAGAATTTTTAACCTGAAAACAAAAGTGCTGAACTGCTAAAAGCTGACATTCACACAGAAGAAGTTGGAAAATAGCTGAAAATGTTTAAAATGTAAATTACAAAAGGCTGAGTAATGACAAAAGAAAATTTAGAGTCAGAAAACCTCTGAATGAATATTAAAAGTTCATATTCTTTGAATCACTGAATGACTAAAATGTGATCCCTCCACTTGGATGCACACAGTTTAAAACGTTTGTATCTATGAGCTTCGAATGACACAGTGCTGGAAAGAGAACAACGATGGCGACGTTTTGAGGGTAAAATGATGGCTGTAGAGCAAACACTGTGGACACAGCAGCAGTTGAAAGAGAAGTGTTTAAGATGAATCTTGGCAGAGTGAGACACAGAGCTCGTTAGGCAGGCAGGTGTGAGCCTGGTTGCTATAGTGACTGCACCCAAAGGCTCCATACACACGCACAGACATGCACCTCACTTTAGCTGCTTAAAATGAACAGAAAAGTCAGGCCGAAACAAATTGTTCCCAAATGAAAAGTACAAGTCGTATTGACAAAATTCTTTCACCGTGAGCGCCAGCAATGTCTAGTCTACCTAATTCTCAGTTTTCATGCCTATGGAGTTTATTATATGGACGTGGTGACAGTGGAAAGACACCATGCTCTTCTGATTTTCAAACGAACCTTCTGAGCCATTTTAACATTAGAGTCTATGGAAGAGTTGGAGGGAGGAGGCTGTGCTTTGGTGACATTTATGAAAGAACCATAACACCTAGTACAATAGTAAACACATTGGATGAAAGAGGACAGCGATGGCTACGTTTTGAGGGTAAAATCATACCTGTAGATCAAACGCTGCGGACACAGCAGCAGTTTTAAAAAAGATTTTAAGATAAATTTTTTTGCTCCTCTCACTCTAGCAGTTGAGCTGTCTCACTCTAGCCCCAACATTCCGTCCCATACACACCCATTATAAACTCTGAAACGGCTGAAAAAACATCATGAAACTTAAACTGGAACTGAATAAAAGTATAATAGATATTGAAAAGATAAATACAAGTTGAATAGTTGAATGTCTTTTCTTCGTTTTAAAGTTTGAATGGTGGCTCTATGTCAACGTATGTGGAAGTAGTAAGAGTTTAAAAATGAGTAAGTTGAATGAGGATTTGAAGGGTCTCCCCACTGAAATACATGGGAAATTTTTGTTGAAAAAAGTTGAATAAAATTAAAAATATAAATGTTAAAAATGAGAAAAATAGAAGCAGTCATGTCCAAAAGAAGAGGAATCTAACGGTGTTTGAATGGTTTTTCTACGTTGAACGGTTTTGAAGGAGATAGACGGCGAAAAACGTACGGAATCCAAAATAAAATATAACTAGAAAAATTTGCATTTCCTGCGAAAATGCAGTGTGGATGCTGTAATGCTGAAGCTGTCTGCTAAAACTAGCTGAAAAAGTTGAAAAGTTGCAGAAATTGTAAAAACTTTGCAGAAGCAAAGGAACTTTGCTAAAATGTAGTAACTTAGCAGAACTGCAATATCTTAGAGGAAACATAATACTTGGCAGAAATACAATAGCATAGCAGAACTTAGCAGAAACATTGTAACTTACCAGAAACACGATAACTTCTCAAAAATACAAGAATTTAGGAGAAATAGTATAAGATAACAAAAAGAATATATTTAGCCAAACATTCTTGAATGCCTTGGTGTTCCCCCGGATGAGCTGGAGGAGGTGGCTGGGGAGAGGGAGGTCTGGGCTTCTCTGCTTAGGCTGCTGCCCCCGCGACCCGATCTCGGATAAAGCGGATGAGGATGGATGGATGGATGGATTCTTGAACATTACAGAAATACTATGATTTAGAAAAACAGTACAACATAGAAGAAATGCTGTGATTTACCAGAGACACTGTAATATATTATGAATATTGTAATTTTATATAAATACTATGTTTTAGCAAAATTACTCCAGTTTAGCACAAATATTATAACATAGCAGAAATACTATTCTATAGCAGAAATGCTATATTTAGAAAGAAAAATATAATATAGTAGAAATACTATGATTTAGCAGAAATCCTACAATATAGCTTAATAACAATGATTTAGAACAGATACTATGATTGAGCAGAATAGTAATAACTTAAGTGAAAATATTGGGAAGGTAAAATGACAAGCTGAATAAAAAGGAACATGGTTAAGTTTGCTCAAAACTCATTTTTGTTTACCTCTGAAAAAATAAAATAAAAATACATTTAGGAAAAAAAACAAATAAGAACAGCCAACAGATACATGCAAACTCAAATATGGGTACACAAATCAACAGATACACACAAAATCAAATATGGATACAAAAATGTACAGAGAGAGACACACAGAATGGGTCTATGCCAGTCAACCAGTCTGAATATATTATATTTTTATCCAACAATGAGATGCTGCCCTAAAAGGGTCTTTGAGTGTGTGTGTGTGTGTGTGTGTGTGTGTCTCTCTCACACACACACACACACACACACACACACACACACACACACACACACACACACACACACAGCAGCAGCAGGAGCAGAAAGTGAATAGGGGCTGTTAACAGCATGTTTCTAGGTCAGTCAAACAGCTGTGAGCTTCTCAATTTGAATCCACCAATCAGAGAGGCTGTGTGCTTTTTCCCGCCAAAACAGGTGCACCTGTTTTTACACACACGCAGCACAGAGACAGGATTTTTGCAGTCTATTTCTCATAGTCAGGATTCCCCTCAAACAAACAGCCATAAATTCCTAATCAGAGGGGCTAAAACGGTCATTCTTAGACCGTTTTGTTCAGAAGACATGGGGAATCTTGAAATGTTGACCATTTAAAATAAAAATATGAAATATTATAGATATATGACATAGATGATTGGTTGGCTTAGAAGCCACGAAGGCCCCAATATGCAAATTTGGCTGCCTGGGAAGCCATGAAGGCAACAATATGCAAATGTGAATGTGCCAGCCCTCAGATATGATTGGTTGTCTTAGAAGCCATGAATGCCCCAATATGCAAATTTGAATGTGCCAGCCCTCAGATATGATTGGCTGGCTGGGAAGCCATGAAGGTAAAAATATGCAAATTTGAATGTGCAAGCCCTCAGATATGATTGGTTGTCTTAGAAGCCATATAAAAAGCAGTAAAACTATACTATGATTTGGTAGAAAAACTATAATTAATCAAAAATACTATATTTGGCAGAAATACTATTTTTTTTTTAGCAGAAACACTATATTTAGCACAAATCATATGAAATAGCAGAAATAGTATTATTTAGCACAAATGCTGTATTTAGCACAAATACTGAAAAGCAGCAGAAATGCTATGACTTAGCACAATAGTAATAACTAAAATAGAAAAATTGGAAAAGCAAAATGAACAGCTGAAAAAATGCTGAACATTCTAAGGGTCCCTCAAATGTAATTGTTAAATGAAAAAGAAATCAGCAAAAAAAAGTATAACAGTCACACAATCACAAATATGGACACATATGGAAACACACAAGCACAGAGAGACACACACAGGATCAAATTCAGTCAACCAGTCTAAATATACTGAATTGAAATCATACAATAAGATGCTCCTATAAAAACTCTCTCTCGCCCTCCCTTTCTCTCTCTCTCTGTCACACACACACACACACACACACACATACATAGGGAGAGACAAGCAAGTTTCTAGGTCAGTCAAGCAGCCTGGGAGCTGCTAAATTTGAATCCACCAATCAGAGAGGTGTGTATTTTTTTTCCCGCCAAAACAGGTGCACCTGTTTTTACACACACGCAGCACAGAGACAGGATTTGTGCTGTCTACTTTTCATAGTGAGGACTCCCCTCAAACAAATGGCTATAATTTCCTAACCGTAGGGGCTAGAACAGTCATTCTCACACCGTTTTGTTCAGAAGAGATGGGGGAATCTTAAAGTTTTGACAATTTATCATTAAAATATGAATTATTGAAGATATTTGACTTCTAATGCACCATAACTGAGTAGAGGCAAAGCAAAAACTGCTTTGACTTGCACTCAAACAACGCTTTGTAACTCTAAATCTATATGGAGTATCGATATCATTGTTTCACCGTGAAGACACAGCAGGCTTTGGTGAACAGTCATGGAAATTTTCAGGTCTCAGGTCTAACATTCTATTGTTCAGAAGACATGGGGAATCATCAAGTGTTGTCTTTTAAAAGAAAATATGAATAATTATAGATATATGACATAGATGATTGGTTGTCTTAGAAGCCATGAAAGCCCCAATATGCAAATTTGAATGTCTCAGCCCTCAGATATGATTGGCTGGTTGGGAAGTCGTGCATGACTTGATATGTCAATTTGAAAATTACAGTCCTCACAGAGGATTGGCTCCCTGAGGAGCTGGCAGGAATACATAGAAATACTATGATTACCCAGAAATACTGCGTTTAGTAGAAATATTATGTTTTAGCACAAATACTATAAAATGGCAGAAATAGTATGATTTAGCACAAATGCTGTATTTAGCACAAATACTGAAAAGCAGCAGAAATGCTATGACTTAGCACAATAGTAATAACTTAAATAGAAAAATTGGAAAAGCAAAATGAACAGCTGAAAAAATGCTGAACATTCTAAGGGTCCCTCAAATGTAATTGTTAAGTGAAAAAAAAATCAGCAAAAAAAAGTATAACAGTCACACAATCAAAAATATGGACACATATGGAAACACACAAGCACAGAGAGACACACAGGATCAAATTCAGTCAACCAGTCTAAATATATTGAATTTAAATCATACAATAAGATGCTCCCATAAAAACTCTCTCGCCCTCTCTTTCTCTCTCTCTCTGTCACACACACACACACACACACACACACACACACACACACACACACACACACACCACACACACACACACACACACACACTAGCAGCAGCAGCAGCCAAACAGCCTGGGAGCTGCTGAATTTGAATCCACCAATCAGAGAGGCTGTGTACTTATTCCCGCCAAAACAGGTGCACCTGTTTTTACACACACGCAGCACAGAGACAGGATTTGTGCTGTCTATTTTTCATAGTGAGGATTCCCCTCAAACAAATGGCCATAATTTCCTAAACGTAGGGGCTAGAACAGTCATTCTTACATCGTTTTGTTCAGAAGAGATGGGGGAATCTTAAGGTGTTGACAATTTATATTGAAAATATGAATTATTGAAGATATTTGACTTCTAATGCACCATAACTGAGTAGAGGCGAAGCAAAAACTGCCTTGACTTGCCCTCAAACAATGCTTTCTAACTCTAAATCTATTTGGAGTATCGATATCATTCTTTCACCGTAAGAGACAGCAGGCTTTGGTGAACAGTCATGGAAATTTTCAGGTCTCTGTGGAAATCCAAAAAAAAGATATGACAAGAGAAAAAAGTTGTTCATTTCCAGAGTTTGAAATCTGAAGAAATCTGAGCGAAGGACGAATTTCCTACCCTCAAACACGTCTAACTCATTTCAGAACGGTAATAGGTGAGAAGAAAATTCTTGAATTGTGAGCGTCAGGAGTGTCTGAAGATATACGGGGACAAGCCTCATGTTTTAACTTCGCTTCGTTAAGGAGATATGACGATTCGAATATGCCTCTCATTAGAGAAATCAAGCGATGATTTTGAACAAACTCTCCATTGGCTTTCTATGGAGAGTTTTCTGACTTTGTGTTGGTCTGAGGAGATTTGCCAAAATTCTATAAATCTCACAACAATGATATTGACATTTTCTGAAAGCCAGCAAAAATACCTACGTTTTGATGTATAATTTGTGTGGGTTGAGTGAAAATTGAGAGAGTAGCAAGAAGTTGTTCGGACATGAAGAGAAAATTGCCAAAGGTACAGTGGCTCACTTAGAACCAAGTGCATAGCAACCATAACAACGCATGTATTTTGTGAAAAATCACAAAGATGAAACTCTAAACTTAAAGAGGGATAAGATGAAAACGGTAACAGATATGAAAAAGCTGAATCATTCATGAATAGCCCAATAATTTGTGAACATTTTAAAATTTGAATGGTTGTTCTAGGCGAAAGTATGACAAAGTAGTTAAGTTTCAAAAAGAGTAAGTTTTAGCAGAATTATGGAAGTTTCCCATTCATTTCAATGGGACAAATTAAAGGAAAAAAGCTTAATATTTTAAAAAGTATAACAGCAGAAAATACCAAAAGTCATAGCAGGAATTAGCAAAAATAGCAGAATAGTTTACAATTTGAACGGTGAAAATCGGCTGAAAATTGTGGAAGTAGTTAACGGACGAAAAAACGGGAGCAACTTGAAGAATAACTAGAAAAATTTGCATTTCCTGCGAAAATGCAGTGTGGATGCTGTAAAGCTGAAGCTGTCTGCTGAAAATAGCTGAAAATAGCTGAAGAAGCTGAAGAAATCAAAGTCAGTGTTTAAAAAGTTGTTGAAATTTTAATAACTTTGCAGAACAACATCAAGTTAACAAAAATGTAATAACTTAGCAGAAATGCAATAACTTAGAAGAAACATAACAATGTAATAATTTAGAATAACATGACTTAGCAGAAATGATACACTTTAGTAGAAAATTAATAACTTGGCAGAAATATTTCAACTTACCAGAACTGCTATAATTTTGCAGAAATGTAATTATTAGGAAAAAACTGTAAACAGATAACAGCTGAAAACGATGAAGTAACCTCAAAGTTACTTGTTTAACTGTGAAAAATGACCAGAAAGATTAGAAAAGGAAAACCAATTCAATTCAATTTATATAGCGCCAAATCACAACAAAAGTCGCCTTAAGGCGCCTATAGATACAGAGAAAAACCCAACAATCATATGACCCCTATGAGCAAGCACTTTGGCGACAGTGGGAAGGAAAAACTCCCTTTTAACAGGAAGAAACCTCCAGCAGAACCAGGCTCAGGGAGGGGCGGCCATCTGCTGCGACCGGTTGGGGTGAGAGAAGGAAGACAGGAATACCAGCCAGCAGATAAACTGATGTGAAACAAAACCAAGGTAAAATTGCAGAATTTACACAGTTGGTGAAATGTAAAAATGGCAACAAAAAAATCCCAAACAAACAAACAAAAAAAACCCACAAACAACATTTAGGTAATAAATGCACAAGATGATTTGATGATAAATATGGTACCAATCTACAAAATACTGTCGAAATGAAGTCCACATTGTAATATATTTGAGGTGTGGAGAGTCACACAGCTGAACAATCGATGTGCATATTCAAAGAAACAAGGATCAAATAAAGAACATTGTTGTGGAATAAATTACAGTGAAAAATAATCACTGCTTTGCGTTAGAGAGTGACTTATGATGAGGTATTAATTGGGTTAATTTTACCTCTAACAGCTTTTCACATAGTGCTGTGACCAGGGTGACCCATTATCTATATATATTAGAGCAGATGTGGAAAACCACTGTTAGACCTACTCTATACTAACACAAACACAGTCAAAAATTCATTGCTAGTGTGACATGTGGTCCTTTTTGCCTTTGACCAATGATATGCTGGTTACTTGGACCAGTTTAGTATTTGCTGTCACAGAGGAATGTTAACCATAAATCCAAAAGACAAAACTGAAAAAATATGTTAATTGCAAACATGTTTTTGCTTAGTAAAAGGATTGAAATAACATGGAAACTGTCACCTTAAAGCCTCATTGTAAATATCATCACAAACAGATGTTTTCCACATAAACAACAAAGCTCCACCACATCCAATCACTACATATAAATATAAAAGAAAACAACAACAAATAAAATGTAATTAACACATGGGAAGTCTAATGAGCTTGGAAAGAAAAGCTTCTGGACTTCTTTGAGTTGCTTGAAGACGTTTCACCTCTCATCCGAGAAGCTTCTTCTTCTAAGGGTCAGTGGTGGAGAGTCCCAGATTTAAACCCAGTGGGAGTTTCCCCCCAAAGAGGGACAAAGGACCCCCTGATGATCCTCTACCTAATCACATGAGCCAAGGTGTGAAAGTGGGTGTGGGTCCCAACCAGGCAGGGTTTCGGGTGAGCTTATTGTGAAACCTGGCCCCACCCTATCATGTGATTTCCCTTAGGTCAGATGGCCCAGGATGTGAGTGGGCATTAAGGTGTCTGGGAAGGGATCTCAAAACTGGATTATAGATGGCAGACAGTTGGTGTCATAAACCACCGCCTCTGTTCAAAGATGGTCGCTCACAGTGGACGTAAATGTCTTCTTTCACTCCTCTTTCAAACCATCTGTCCTCTCTGTCCAAAATGTGAACATTGGCATCCTCGAAAGACTGACCTTTGTCCTTTAGATGCAGATGAACTGCTGAGTCTTGTCCCGTGGAGGTGGCTCTTCTATGTTGTGCCGTGCGCTTGTGAAGTGGCTGTTTGGTCTCTCCGATGTAGAGGTCTGGGCATTCCTCGCTGCACTGTACAGCGTACACCACATTGTTAAGTTTGTGTTTAGGAGTTTTGTCTTTCGGGTGAACCAGTTTCTGTCTGAGTGTGTTGCTGGGTCTGAAGTACACTGGGATGTCGTGCTTGGAGAAAACTCTCCTGAGTTTCTCTGATACACCGGCTACATAGGGGATGACAATGTTGTTGCATCTCTCTTTCTTATCCTCCCTCGCTGGTGTCTGATGTTCTTTTCTGTGCATATTTGCTGACTTTATAAACGCCCAATAAGGATAGCCACATGTTTTAAGTGCTTCCTTTACATGTGTGTGTTCCTTCTTTTTCCCTTCAGGCTTAAAGGGAACATGCTCTGCCCGGGGGTCCTGATTACTCCAAGTTTGTGATCCAGAGGGTGATGGGAGTCAAAGAGGAGGTACTGGTCCGTGTGTGTGCGCTTCCGATAAACTTCAATGTTGAGGTTGCCATTCTCTTCCATGTGCACAGCGCAGTCCAGGAAAGGCAAACAGTCGTCCTTTGTGTCTTCCCTGGTGAACTTGATGTTTTTATCCACGGCGTTAATGTGCGCAGTGAAGGATTCCACTTCTTGTGTTTTGATTTTGACCCAGGTGTCGTCTACATATCTGTACCAGTGGCTGGGTACTCTCCCTTTAAAAGAGCCAAGAGCCTTCATTTCCACTTCCTCCATGCAAAGGTTGGCTACAATAGGTGACACGGGGGAGCCCATGGCGCAGCAATGTTTTTGTCTGTAGAAACCCTCGTTGTATTTCAAATATGTAGTGGTAAGGCAGAGGTCTAACAGTGTGCAAATCTGATCGGGTGTGAAGTTGGTCCTGTCTTCCAAGGAGCTGTCTTCTTGTAGTCGTTTTCTGACAGTCTCCACTGCCTCTGTAGTGGGTATGCAAGTGAAGAGAGAGACTACATCAAAGGACACCATGAGAACCTTCACAGACATAACACAAGGGAAGACTTTTGATTTAATAACTAAGCTTAAAACAAGTGTTACCTTTTAATATTTGTGGGAAAAATCTGATGCTACCCCAAGAATAGCCACACAGGAAATGATGACAGGCTTGCAGCCCTCTGTCTTCCTGGAGTGAGGTGCCTGATCAGTAGAAGTGAGTTGACAGAAGTCGGTGTCTGTAAGAGTGGTCAAACACTTATACTCTGTCCACTTGCGTAGAGTATAAGAAGCTGGAATGCAGGCACACTGGACGAGCTTGTTCTAAAAAATACAGAAAAAGGAACATTTCATTTGTGTTAAGGCCTAAAAACTACAAATGAGTTATACAATGAACAATACTGAAATACCTTATAGGTGCTGCAAGACACATAACCAGAATCCAGAGCAATCTCACACTCACATGACGGTGAGGAAAGACTTGAGCTCTGTGATGAGGTTTGAATGTCTCAGTTGGGACACTGAAGAACTCAGAAGACAGCAATACCTGCACAGAGAGACAGAGTAGAAAAAGCATAGATTTGTAATCCATAATGTGAATTAAAACTCAAAAAGTGTCAACAAGTATAATCATTTGAGTGTGGAATTATTTATGCAATAAACAGGATTTAAATTAATTAAATGAATTAAAAGCACTGACATTTTTTATCAAAGATAAAGAATCATACCTCTCTCTGCTCTGAGGATCACTGAGCATCTCTGACAGGAAATACAGTTTCCTCAGTATGAGTCATCATTGATGGTCTCAGAGGTGTGTAGTGTGGCAGCATGATGATGGTCTCCAGATCAGGCAGGAGGTCAGGTGATGGGTGTGTCATCTTCTCCATTGAAGACACACTGGTATGGCAGTTCATAACACAGCAGTCTCTTTGTGGCATGTAGTTATCTGTGCAGTCCAGCACTGATGGATCAGGTTTGGCTCAGCAGTTCATGAAGATGGGGTTAAGATGTTGTTGTTTCAGCTGAGGATGGTGAAGTTTGAAGGTTTTGCCACAAAGGAGACTGTGCCCTGTCTGAAAAAAAAATACATCTAACAAAACAAGTGCTTATAACACCACCCACCCAGCTCAGCCCCCAAGTGTCTATGTGATGCTGGTATGGGGTGTCGGTTACTAAGTCTAATTAGTGTATCAGAAAGCGTGGGCTACACCTAAAGCCCACACTTGCTGATGTCTTTGTTTATTAGCAGCTTTTTCCAGCTGCTCAGAGAATTCTGACTTGGCCTTTATCCACCCAAACCCAAACCCACCCGGATAAAGGCCAAGTCAAACTCACACACCATACAAGCATTACATAGACACTTGGGGGCTCAGCTGGGTGGGTGGTGTTAAACTGTAGTCGGGAACTTTCAGAAAACTATCCATTTACTTCTAAATCAGTTTTATACATATTCTGTAAGCTGTACTAATGTTTTCTCTACATAATGTATCATTATAGACATCTCTGGTAGCCTAAAGATAGTTTAAAACTTTTGACATTTTTACCTGTAAAACATGATAAGCAAAAACTCATTCATCACAAAAACTTTTGATTCTACAAAATCTACTATAATCAAGAAAATATAATTGTCTGTATTTATTCATGTGACCCATAATAAATACCTGCATTTATCTGGGATTTATTTATTTACTATTTCATATTTTAAAGCTCTTGGAGGGGAAGATCTCGTTTGTTGAGCTACATACGTCACAGTAAAAAGATTTAGTCATTTAAAACATGAGAATAAAAAAAAATGATGTTGGTTTATCAAATGTTGCAGCACATTTCAGATCAGAGGTGCATGATAGCAGAAAGCAGATCTCCCTGCTCTGGATGAAGTTCAGCACTGATTTGGTGAAATGATTAATAACATTGCAATAAGAAAGGGTCTTCTGACAGACAGAGTAGGGAAGACCCTTTTTCAATGAAAAATCTTTTCATGCTCTACAATCAGTAAACTCTGTAACAAACATGATCTGTAATTGTTTCAAAACTTACCAGACGACTTCATGATTGGCTCAAGGACAGGACACAAAACACAGGGTTGTGGTAACTGTAATATGTTCTCAGGACACCTGAATGAAGACTTTGCTGTGGCTGAGAAATAAAAATGAGGTCAAGCAGGGTGTTCTTGTCTGTAGTGGCAGAAGTGATCAGCTGTGAATACCCTCTCGACTGAAACTGCTCCAGAATCTGTTTTCTTCCACTCTGTAACTGGTTCTCATTAAAATCTCCACACACAATTATTGGGTGACAGTCCATTATTTCAAGTGAATCTAAAAGACTTACCTGGTTTTGCATGAATGGTGTCAAACTGTAATCTGGGGGTCTGTACACAACAGCAATGAGCGCAGGGAATGGAGCCTGAACCTTCAACACTAAAAACTCAAGATCAGTGACATTATGCATATACTGTTTTACCTGAACCTGAAAATGATTCCTCAAATACACAACAACTCCCCCACCACTCCTGCTGGCCATGTGAGGAAAGTTTGTGTAGGACACATGTCTGTTGCGTTTGAACATGGTGTAGCCGTCCAAATGAAGACTGTCTGCAACAAAGGAGCCTTGGAGGTGAGACTCTGTGAGACACAAAACATCTGCTAAACACATTTCATGATGACTCTTGATGTCACTGATGTGAGATGGCAAACCTTCTGTATTGTGATGGATCAGTGTAAAAGTGTCAGGTCTGCTGGCTGTTTCTCTGACCTGAAGAAGAGGCATCATTTCCTCAACACTGGCTTGTCTCATGGTTTGGAGCGCTGCAGTTACCTCGGGATTGGCATAAATCTTTTTCTCATCCAAGTCCTGCAAATAGAGTCCACTGAGAGACGTCACCCTGCTGAGAGCAACATAAGCCATACCTGGTTCAAAAATGTTCTTCATTGAAACTACAGCTGTCTGTGTTGTAAGACCCTGGGTTTTGTGAATTGTGCAGGCGAATGCTAGCTTTACAGGAAACTGTCTGCGTACTGCTCCTTTAAACTTCAGACTCTCCTCTGCTCTCTCAATGTAAACCAGATCATCAGATGCTGCATTAGCACTGCGGTTGTGTCTCATAGGCTGCCTGTTGTCAATTCTGAGCCCCAGTTTAATTATTTGTCCATCATTTTCAGATCTCACCACCTTTACCAGTATACCAAAAGCACCATTGACTAAACCGTTTAGTGTGTCCAAGTTTCTGGTAAGCATGACTCGAGCTCCTTCTGCAACGTTCAGAGTGTCGGGTAAATCATTTCGCCCACCTGTAAATGGTTTGTCTCTTCGTGCCATTCTGCCTGTACATTTATCCTTCTGGAAATCGTCTGCATTGATGATTATAATGTTTGAATGAAGCTTCTTCAGGGTATCTGTGTTGTGGGATTCCACATTCTTTTGGTGGCATAAATGTGTAAGACCTCGATTGGACATTCTTCTTCTGGTGCAGTCACGGCCTGTGACAACAAATCTCTGTCGCACTGAGAAAGCTCATCTGTCTTTTCTTTGACTCTAATCCTGTTCAGCATCTCTGCAAAGGCCACATCATCTTTCTGACGCATGATCTCGGTTAGAGTGATCATCTGAAAATGTTCCTGCCATAGGTCAATCTGTTCTGGATCATAAACACAGAGAGGTTTAGACTGTCGCACTGGTGGCAGCTGGTAAAAATCTCCAACAGCTAAAACTGACATTCCACCAAAAGGTCTCTGAGTGCCTTTGATTTGTTTCAGTCTTGCATCCACATAGGCAAAAAGGGTTTTGAAACCATTGAAATCTCATCAATAACAATAATTTCAGCATTTATAAGCTCAGATCTGACTTCATCCAGTTGATTACCAAGTCCTTGAATGGGTGGTTTCAGACTCCTGGGTAGTTTCAGTAGGGAATGTAATGTAGAGCCACTGATAGAAAAAGCTGCTGTACCGGTAAATGAAGTCAGTAAAACAGTTGGATTTGATATGTCAGCTTCTTCTGCATTAGCAGGCAGCCTGCTCAGGATCTTTGATGCTTCAGAGTGAATACACTTAATCAGATGTGACTTACCAGTTCCTGCACCACCGTTGATATAGAAGAGAAATGGATCTGGGTTCAAACCACAAACGCGCTGAATACACCAGTCTCTAATGGCATAGAACACGCAGGCCTGCTTCTGGTTCAGATTCTGATACATTACACGCATTACGGCTGGATCTACTGCAGGTTGTTCTCTGATGGCTCTGATCTCTGTTACAGCATCAGACTGACGACTGTAGTCGGGAACATTCTCCTGTTCGTTCTCATCATCAGAATGTCTCTCAGGAAGATTCTCATCACATTGTAGACTCACAACTTCAGATTCAGGAGCAAGATTACACCATTCATCAATCACAACATCCCTATTTTGTTCAAATTCTTCCAGTGCACTCTCAATATCCTCAGAGTTCTTCTCATACTTGTCTTTATTTCTTTTCACAATCCGTTTCACAGACTCACTGTGGTCTGAACATGGAAGTTGCACAAAACCTGAGTTGTAGAAGGACTGATAGGTTTGGAACCCTTGTGGTTTCAGTTCCTGCTCTGATCTGTGTGGAAGGTAAAGTCTCAACAGTCGACCATAATATTGCTCAGGATCTTTTTCCTGTGAACAGTGGTAATACCTGATTATAGCTGGTTTATCATTCTTTTCGCCTTTTGTACAAATCCAAGCTGGTTTAGAAGAGGAAGCACATCTTTTCCTTCATTTGGACCACTCACCAACCTGCACAAGGCAGCAAAATCAGCCAGTGACATTTCCTCATATTCTGGTGTCTCAGGTCTGCATTTGTATTTATCACTCAAACTTGTCATCCAAATATTACAGCTGTCGTGTGTTGTGCTTTCCAGGTAGCTCATCGGGCGACTCATTTTTACTGGGTTATCATCTGTTGGTACAAATACAACACTGCGGGAACACTTTTTCATTTTTAGGCCACAGACTCGAGTCACACACTCCTGTGCGCTGATTTCTCTCTTTTTTGAGTAAGCCTGCATCACAGCTCTCATTTCATCACATTCATTGACGGTGTTCTTATCAGAGTTATCAATAACTGTCTTCAGGTATTCAGAGAGGCCAGATTCTTTCTTCGTTATATATTTACAGAGGTATTCTATACATGAATAGGCATTCAAAATTAATGAGACATCTAAATTAGAGTTCCAGGCTTCAAGCAGGTCTGGGTTGTAATTGTTGATCCAACACTCATTTGGGTCACGTTTCAGAATCAGAGCTGTTTTCTTGTTTATGTCTTGGAGGCATTGTTCATACTCATTCATTGTCAAGTTGCATCGTGACAGAATCTGCTCTATGGTGAGGGAAGCAGCTTCAGGTTCTTTCAGCAGGTTCAACAAAGGTCTGAGTTTGGCTTTTGCAGCTTCAGTGTCTGAATCCTCATCCTGTCTCACAATCATTGTTCTTATGGCTGGTGGTTTTGGAAACCCAAATCTACAACCAGAGTTCACACTCTTAAAGCATGTCTTTGTGTGGTTTTTGCTGTGCTTTTGTAGTTCAGTGACTTTTTTGTGCAGTTCAGGTTGTTTTTCTGGATCAGGGAGCTGAGCTGAGATGTATCTGTCCACAAAGTCACAGACAGTTTGGTCATCATCCACATCTACTTCTACCTTTTCTCGAATCCACAGCAACATGTGTATATGCGGACTACCTCTGTGCTGGAACTCAACTCTGTAAAAGTAATCAATGATTTCACCAAGGGGCTGTGCAGGAGAAAAAGCAAATCTCTGAACAAAGCCTCAACACGCTTATCAAACATTCGCATGGTGGTTACTGGATTTGATCTTAGAATTTCACACTTTTCTGACCAGTCCAGGGCTTCAAAATCAACCTCTTCACCTTGCTGTCTCTTTATTGCTTGAATCACTTCAGGCCATCTCATCTCAGCAGCAGAGAAAGTGACAAAGAACTGAGGTGTTCCTATTTGGCGGACCATACTGAATAAATCTCTGGTAGTTTTCTGCCAGTAAGCTGGAGTTCCTCTGAGTGGCTGCATAAATCTGATTGCATCTTTATTTCTTACCAGCTTTTCTACTTCTGTCTTACTTTGTAACATTCCTGATGTGATTTTGCGTCCATCTTTGGTCATAGTTTTACCTTTCCTTAACTGTATTGTCATGCTGGAATTAGCCAAGTGTATTTCAGTGACAAACTGTGAGAAAAACAGGTAATTTGTATCTTTAGCAAATCTTGCATCAATGTTGAAAAGCCTTGACTTGAAGTAAGCACTCGGTGTGAGCTTGAGACGTCTCTTTTCATCCAGTGTATTCTGACCAGTAGGAAACTGCACAGGAAATGCCATGGCTTCCAAATGAGGAGTTCTGAAGAAGCTAACAGGATTGTTTCTTTCTGCAGGAGCCACACAATATGTGTTATCAGTGAAACAGAGAATCTCTTCTGAAATGTCTACAGGCTGCAGACAACTTTCTAGAGCAAAACCTCCATTGTTCAAATCACTTTCTGGTTCCTCTGGATTTTGTTCCTCTGGTTGTTCATCACAGGATTGCATATTAATAGCTTGTTCACTTTCAGACTCACTTTCGCACAAAAGGGCATCTTTTTCATAGTTGTCAATTTCCATTAAATCTGCTTCATCATAATCATCACTTGCCATGCTGGCTTCATCACTGCTGTCATCATCAGGCAACGTAGGATCACAAAGCAATGCATCATCTCTGATAACAATATCTGTGTACTGTGGATGAATCTGTTTGAGTTTACGCAGGGCTTGGATCAGTTTAGACCAGGTGACAGTCTGGAACAGCTGATGGCCTTTGTAGCACAGTCGTCTTTTCAACTTGATCCTCATTATCTGCGATTGGCTTCTGAGCCGAGGTAAAGAATCAACTGTTTGTTGGACCTCAGATGGTACACACACCACATTACCACGTATGAGTCTTTGTCTGCCCTTTGGAAGAGGAATAATCTTAGCAAATGGGATGCATTTCGCAATCAGATGTCTCTCCAGAATGTTGAGATCACACAGTTCAGCTGGAATATCCTGCAGTTCTAAACCATTGACAGCAGCAAGCCTTGGCATGCGTCCACTTTTGAGGGAACTGTGACACGTGTGACAGATATACTCCTTTTTTCTCTCAACGGGAAAGCTGCAGTGATCATTACATGCTTCATCACACATATGAACAAATTTACCAGTTAGACACTGCTGAGCTACAGTTTGGTGTTTTGAGTAATTGTTTCTTTTGCAGATTTTCACCTGATTAGGAAAAGAAGCTTTTAGACAAACAGTACAAACATAAGACGGTGCTGATTTAATGTTTGATCTGAAACAAGATATGGCCTCATTCATTAAAGTGTTATCTGACTGACACTGTAAACTTTCAACTGGTCGATGCATCTGGCGATATTTTCTTTTTATTTTCATTGCACATCTGAAATTATGCATCTGTCTAAAAGAAAAACCGTTCCAATATTTTACTCTCATTCGTTCTCTCATATTGTCCTTGTGTTGCTGCTGAAATTGTGTCTCTTCTCCATAACGTTTAGTGATGTAAGATCGTTTTTTCTGTTTAAATTCTTCACTTTCTTTATAGAGTTTAGAAACATATGACCTCATGTAAGCTTTATGTTTCTCTCTGAACTCAGCACAAGTTCTGTATGTTCTTCTAATACGTTCCTTCTGCTTTTCTCGGAACATGGGAGATTCTCTGTATGTTCTTCTTATTCGTTCCTTCTGCTTTTCTTTGAATATAGGACATTGTCTATAAGATTCTTTATATGTTTTTCTCATACGTTCCTTCTGCTTTTCTCGGAAAATGGGAGATTCTCTATATGTTCTTGTTATACGTTCCTTCTGCTTTTCTCGGAAAATGGGAGATTCTCTATATGTTCTTGTTATACGTTCCTTCTGCTTTTCTTTGAATATAGGACATTGTCTATAAGATTCTTTATATGTTTTTCTCATACGTTCCTTCTGCTTTTCTCGGAAAATAGGAGATTCTCTATATGCTCTTGTTATACGTTCCTTCTGCTTTTCTCGGAAAATGGTAGATTCTCTATATGTTCTTGTTATACGTTCCTTCTGCTTTTCTCGGAAAATAGGAGATTCTCTATATGCTCTTGTTATACGTTCCTTCTGCTTTTCTCGGAAAATGGTAGATTCTCTATATGTTCTTGTTATACGTTCCTTCTGCTTTTCTCGGAAAATGGGAGATTCTCTATATGTTCTTGTTATACGTTCCTTCTGCTTTTCTTGGAAAATGGGAGATTCTCTGTATGTTTTTGTTATTCGTTCCTTCTGCTTTTCTTTGAATATAGGACATTGTCTATAAGATTCTTTATATGTTTTTCTCATACGTTCCTTCTGCTTTTCTCGGAAAATAGGAGATTCTCTGTATGTTCTTGTTATACGTTCCTTCTGCTTTTCTCGGAATAAAGAATCTTCTTTATACATCCTTATGACACGTTCTCTTTTTCTCTCTCTAATTTTAGCACTATCTCTATAGATTTTTCTCAAATATTCTCTCTGTTTCTCTCTATATGTAGCATTGAGTTTATACAGATTATTTTTGTACACACTCTTTTTCTTACTGTGATCAGAATCATGAGACTTTCTACTAGAATCTTTTTTCTTTGCCTTAAAGCTTTCATCAAAAGTGTACGTCTGTCTTTCTTTCTTTTTCTCATTTTCCTTTCTCTGTGGTAGTTTTTCTTGGACCAATAATCGTGTCCTAATCTTTCTCCTTTGCTGTTTATTACGCTTCAACAGTTTATGTGAGAGTTCCTCTGTTGTCTTAGTTAAACAGGAGGCAGTGTTTAAATCATTCTGAGGAACAGATTCTTTTGTTACCTGAGTGTCTCTTACAGAAGATGCAGAGGTTTCTATTTCTAAATAATCAGAAGGACAATTGTTCAGCTCAGCGGCTGGCTCATTTGAATAATCCACTCTGGATGACATCACTTCAGTGGCTAAAGTGTGGGTCACAGTTTTCTGTGTTTGCTCAGTGGATTTTGGGGTTTCAAATTCAGGTTCATTTAAAGCTGGTGCTGGAACAGTTGTAGCTGTTTGTCTGTTTTCATCAGCATCTGTTTGGTCAGCTGCGTTTTCACTGTGAAACTCGACAGGCTGTAGCTCATAAGTGCAGGTTGGTGCGATGCTAAACATTCGGTACAAGCGTTTGATCCTGTCAATCATGTCGTTAAGACGGTGAATTTTAACATAACTGCAGTTCCACCACTTACAGCTAGCGACAATGGCATTCCTGTAGACTTACGTGGGTGAGGGTCAAAGTATGCATATTCACCTGAAGTCAGCCTGCAAACTGCGATGACTGTTCCTCCCATGACTAGCAAAGCATAGCAAACCGCTGAAGCCAAACACTGTAGTCCCTGTTCAAGGCTCGGAAGGTGAGCTGTACCATCAAATGTGCCGTAATGAGCAAACTGAGACATATCCACTTGATACTGGTGTCTGCGGCTGGTGACCACTGTGGGAAGCTCATCGCAGGCTAGAAACACGCTGTTCACAAACCTCTTTCTGGCATCTGAATGCATGGCATGGCCTTTATCCAACACACGGTTTAGATCTGCTCTGGTAATGAATTCATCCTCGTGTAAGAATGACAGGAAAACCAAACTGTTCGCCATGCATTGCTGATTCCTGTACTTTCCATACTTAGCAGAGGCCTGGCTTCGGGATGCACAGATGCTACTCACCGTGGATGACTTTCACTGTTTGTAACCTGTACATGAGATGGTCCTGAGCTTCTCCATCATGCTGCATTTGCACAGTTACCTGGGGTTCAGTCTGGATTACCTGCTGTACTTTAGCATCTGACACACATGCTGAGCGAACACCTCTCTTTACCACATCTGCATAGGACACTGCAGCTGTCTGAGCACTGTTCTGCACTTCTGGACTGGGAATAGTTGTAACAGACACCTTTACCTGCTCACTGCTCTGAGAAACATTTACCTGTTCTTTCTGCTTTTGCCATCTAAGCTTCTGGGACTGCGACCTTTGACCTTTTCTTGGCATTTTGAAGTACAAACTGGACCTTATATGTATTTATACACAAATGTAAACAAAAGTCAACCTGTAAACACTGAAAAACTAATGACTTTAATAACTATTAAATCAGAGATTTATCAGAATTGATGTAAAAGGCTGACTTAAATACAAACTCAATATAAAAGTTATTTAAAGTTCTTTGAAAACACTTTGGTCTGTTTTATTGCAACTTTTTCAAAAACTGTATATTATTACTTCTATTTTTTTTTAACCAGACTGGATAACAAATAGGTCTATACTTCTGTAAAGTAATATGCAGAATAAATCTCAACAATCAATCAACAGGCTATGATAAGAATCTTAGCTTTTAAGTAGACTTTGTGTAAATCTTTAAGATATTTAAAATTTAAAGCAAATATAAGGAGCTGTGATGGTGTTGATCAGATGACAGGCGATGGGGAGTCTTCAGCTGGATGTTCTGCAGCAGTCAGGAAACAGGAAGTCTGGGTTCTCAGGGCAGCCTCTAGATGACAATTCTAACTGAACACTTACACTGAGTGACAAAAAAGGGTTTGTCCTTAAATAATAATAGTATAAACTTGTAGTCAAATATTATAGCCAATGAAACAGACTTGAAAAATGTATTTGAATCAAATTTAATATTTATGTGAATATAGCACTCTGAATATATTACAGAATAGTCAGATTATCTTATTACAAATAAACCTTTCAAAAGGTGTATATTTTATATAATGTATCAAAGTAATTGCACCAGTAAGCCAAACTATCAGTGTTTATTCCAAAGAGTAATGCCAAGTTAAAACTACAAATGTAGGGCTGTATAAGTAGTTTCTACTATAAGTTCTACTGTACTGATATTCTACTACTGTATATTCAACTTTCTAATTGTAATTTTCAGCAAAATGACTGAATGTGAGAGAGTTTAATGACAGGAAAGAAGGAGCAGTGAGAGCAGAGATCTCTCAGAATTCTGTAACAGATAGATCAAGTACTGGTACTTGGATTTCTGAAAACTTGGAATCTGAAAACTTGGATTTCTGAAAACTTGGATTCTGAAATTAGATAGAGCGCTTGGGATAGAGGGATACAAGATAGAATGGCTGTCAAATTAGATAGAGCAGTAGGGATAGAGGGATACAAGATAGAATGGCTGTCAAATTAGATAGAGCAGTAGAGGATAGAGGGATACAAGATAGAATGGCTGTCAAATTAGATAGAGTCGGGAGAGTGATAGGATAGACAGAATTGCTTATAATGATAGAGAGAGAGGATCTTCTGCAGCAGGTCACCTGTAAGACACAAAAGGCCTGGAATTAGTCGTATTTCCAATATGCTTGGATTTACCATATTCTTCAGACTACATGGCACACCTAAAATCCTGTCATTTTCTCAAAAATATACAATGTGCCTAGTGTATCAATTCTGGTTATGCTTACTGACCTCAAATGGGATTTCTGTGGTACACAGAAATCAAAATTCTGTCAAATATTTTAGTAAGACTTCAGTAAACTACAAAGCTGCGCTGCTTGATGTATTGTCAGAGCATTATGGCTACCATAGTCAGGACCCTCGCACAGTAATTTGTACGGTGCTTCAACATAACATTATGGTGTGTGTACAAGGACCTGACACGTGCTAAGAGACATGCTTATGAAGCAGATTTCAAACTGATCAACCCATGAAGAGTTTGATGGATTTGTGGATGAGGAATGAACTGAAAAAGTGAGTGTATTGTTCTGTATTTTATGTGTTACAACTGAACAGTGTTGAGAGTTGTTTGTGAATGACTTGAATAAAGTTTGACTTATCTGACTGTTTTGTTTGGCTTAATCTGCCTTAAAAACAGACTTGTTTATTGACATTATGCCTTATAATCTCAAAAATACAGTAAATGTAGGGCTTTAAATATTAAAGAGTTCTACAGTAAATTATTGGACTGAACAGAATGACAATGTTTAACAAATGGTGGTGGAACCTGTTATAAGGACATTTTTTGCGTTCTATTAAAACACTAAACTAAGTCTATAAAGTCAAACCAAGACGTGCTGCTACAGTAACTTACTGTAAATATTATATGGTCCTAATAAACCCGCACACTGAGGTTACAGCAGACAGTTTCAGGCCTCCTGCTTTAAACACTTTATATCCATTAAACTCAAAATTATCTATTGACTGGCCAAAAAGAACACAAAACCTTTCTCACATTTGCCTAAAAACATCTTGATGATCAGCAAGAGCTGTGCGGACTCACTGTACTAAACTGAATCTTCTAAAGTGAGAGAAGTATTTCAGAAAAACACCAGCATTAAAGTCAAACATGGTGCCATTACTGTGATGGTCCAGAGTTCCTTTACTACTTCAGGACCTACATCAACTCATCAGGTCCTGAGTTTAATCACACTTGGGATTTGCAACAGAAATTGATCTGAAGCACACAAGCAAGTCCAACTGACTAATCAGAATCTCGACTTTAATGAAATTGAGATCCTTCAAATGATTTCAAAACACTATTTTTGACCTTAATTAAGGCAACTCTGAAATTAAAGTGGACCAAAATCCCCCAGTGATGTAAATCAGTCATTACTAGTTACTATAAATGCTTGATGGTAGTTGTTGCTATCAGGGCTTTCACAGCTGGGTATTAGAGAACAGATAGCTCTGGTTTGGTTTTCTCTGCTTCATACATGAAATCATCACTTTAAAACTGCTTGTATTTGTACTTATCCAGGTCGTCCTTGTTAGAAGATTTGAAACATGTGACAAAAACCATAAACAAAATAAATCTGCAAGGAAGAAAGACTTTTCCCAGCACTGCACCTCAGACAAAACCTTTACTTACCAGACTTGAGACGATCAGATCAGCAGTCTAGAGAAAGGAACCAAAACATCAGATCACTGTTTAATGATTCAGACTGTTGAGCCTCTTCGCACACAATCCAATTTACTGTGACATTAAATAACTAGTCAAATCCTCCATTTCTTCATGCCTTTATGAACTCACTGTAGTCTAAAGAGGGCACAATTTAATTGCAGAGTCTCAGAATAGGCACCAATATTTGTTGGCACAAATGCAGGATATACCAAATATTTCGTACACAGAAGCTTTGTGGCTCCAACATTTTCTATCACAAGTCAGTTCTAATAACATGTGAAGAACGACAACTTTTAATTTTTTGTTGCTACTTAAATCCACAAACATAAGGAGAAAATGAACAACTGTATAAAGACATCTGACATTTAACTATGTTTGGATTTAATAAGCCATAAGAAATTTAAATCATACATAAATGGGCTATTAAACTTCAGGGACATTTTCAGGGACAGTCACAGGCCCTGTGTGGGGGCTTTGCTGCTACAGGTCACAAATCTTGTGTTTTTGCCAATCAGTAAATGGAAACGTATCACAAAAAGTCAAACTACTGTATGTAACTCGTCAAATGTGCTACGCAATGCCAGGTTCATACTGCTTCAATTACAATCACTGTTTACTTACCAGCAAAGGCAAAACCAAAGATCTCTTTCACTCTGTGTAACAAAAGACAAAGCACAAAAATACAGAATGAGAAAACTCAAATCAGCATCACAGTCAATACTACATCAATCTGTGTAGTCCAAAAGATTCAGTACACTTCTTTGTTTACCACAGCAACAAACAACTCACCTCTCTTTTTCTACACCTTATTAAAGATTACTGTCTTCATTAAGGTAAAATGTGGTTTCATCCATTTGTAATAAGCCACACAAGTTTCTCAGCTATGTGATAGCTCTAATTTCATAAGCAATGATTTGCTACACCTAGCACTGCACACTTTATCAAATTCTGACATCACAATTTCAAAGCATGAACAATCATAAATGAAAGATTGGGTGATATATTTGTAGGCTTTAACATTTGAGTTGGTCTGCATTCAAATTCTGCGCCCTAAAAAAAATATCATCACCTGCACACAGTATCATTTAATATGCTGTTGTTTTAAATATCTACATATCATATTAATAATATTAATGGCGCACTGCTGCATTTTATTTATTTGAAGGTGGCCTTTTTTATATTTCATTAATTTTTCACAAAGTGAGAAGTTAAACAGAGCTGCAGGTGTAGGTTTTATTAAAAAAAACAACCTGCACAAACAAGTGTTAAACAGTTCTTAAAAATTTACTAAAAAACTAAAGTTAATTAATTTAAAAAAAAACTTCTTGTTAAGAGATGTTATTATTCTTATATTATGTGTTTTATCCTCACTCTCTCTCTCCCTTCTGTTAATTAACCCACAACACATACACATCCGCACAGGCACGTGACTCTTTTTCTCCCGGTGTTCTAGGAATCCACCCTACCGTTGTTTCTGCGCATGCGCACAACACGAAATTCAGTGGCAAACCGTCCTACCTTTGTGAATATTAGCTAAAAAAAAATACTGGCCGATAGCATTCACTGCCAAACCATCCTACCTTTGTGAATGTCACCTACAAGCATACTTAAACAGCTAAAATTTAGTGGCAAATCGTCCTACTTTTGTTAATCTGAGCTAGAAGCATACTTTCATAGCTCCATTTAAGTGGCTTTCAGTCAGAGGCGGTAAAATGTCTCCTTTGAAGTTGCCGACCCTGCTGCTTCAACAGCTAATCAGTGGCTCTAAAATGGTGGCTCATTACCTTACAACCTAAAGAATGAGGCCGTTTTAACTGACTGGTTTGTGAAGAGGAGAAAGACAGCTTCCCTAAGAGACTCAGAAACACTAACACACCGAATGAACCAAATAAAACCACACAATAACTGTATTATACAATCAAATGAACCATATTAATTTCACACTGGGCCTTTAGGACGGCTAGGCGTTAGCGCTTAGGTTGTTAGGGCTAGCTTACCAATACTTGTTTAAATACTAAAATTACAACATTTCACTAAAAAAAAGCAGCCATTGTGTTACTTTAATATGACTTATATTTTCACTGGCTTTACAAGTCACAGACAACAACTCGGTAAATCACTCAAACAGCTTATAGACATTTAATTTCAGAGAAGAGAAGCAGAGCAGCTTACCGGGCCGGCAGGGATCAGCAGAGAGTGGGCGGAGATGCAGGAGTGAGCCGGCGACATAAAAAAAGAGGCATTCACGGGTAGTGGGAAACTCCGTTATTACACAAAATTGGCATTGAAAACGTGAAAGATATATATGTAAATTTAAATATTATTATACTAGATTTCTTTGCAACAGAAAACAACTAGCAGAAATTTAATTCTATAAGTTGAATCAATATTTCAAACAGGATTATTTGAATTTGAAGTAATGGTTAAAAGTCATAAATAAATATAAGGTCATTATGTTAAAATGTAGTGTATTATGATAAATTTATTTAACTGGCTGGAGTAATAAGAACCGTCTTCTCCTGAACAACAACACCAAGGGGCTGGTGTTGGTGTTCACCTGAGCATCCTCACAGGACAGTAGGAGCTTCAGAGGCTCACCTCACTGCACTGCAGGAATCAGAGGTTCAAGAGGTCCTTAACCCCACTGCCATGAGACTTTTAACAGCACTCCTGACATGTTCATTGCACATTTATTTATTTTATTCTAATATGTATTGGTTGTAATCATATGAATTCTGACCTAAATGGACTTGCACCCACTTCTTCACCCCCTGCTGCAGTGAGGTAAATGTGTGGCTGTCTCCAGCAAGACTCTTCAGTGAGGGTTTTAAAGACAATCATCTAAACCAGGGGTCAGCAACATTTAAGACCCAAAAAGCCATTTGGACCCGGTTTGCACGGAAAAGAAAACACTGGGAGCCACAAATACTTTTTGACATCTAAAATGAAGATAACACTGCACACATTGTTTTTTACCTTTATGCTTTGTATAAACAACTATAGTGTGTTGCGATGAAATGCTACAAAGTAAATGAAATTTTATTCATGTAATGGACATTTTGAACTCTTAAAAATAACAAAAATAAAAGCATCCAGTCGAAGTCTCTCTTAAAAGAATTAAAAGCTGAACTTGAATTGTCCATGTATCAAACAAAAACTGATCCTTATATCACCTTTGGGCTTCGGGGCATATAGAACCTTGACCTGAATTTAAAGAAATAATTGGAAAATAGCACTATGCTCTTAAAAATGAATAACAAATATTCGCAAAATATCTACATAAATAATTTATGTGGCCTGCAGTGCCGCTGCAAGAGAGGTGATTGCACCTGACGTCATCTGCAATCACGCCTCGGCACCTTAAAGTCTGTGCTCTCTCTGCTGTTGTGTTATGTGTCGAACTGTGTGCTGTGTGTACATTTCCTAACCGTAGGGGCTAGGACGGTCATTCTTACACCGTTTTGTTCAGAAGAGATGGGGGAATCTTCAAGTGTTGTCTATTAAATTAATTTAAAATAAAAATATGATTTTTTAGAGATATATGACATGGATGATTGGTCTGCTTAGAAGCCATGAAGACCCCAATATGCAAATTTGAATGCCTCAGCCCTCAGACATGATTGGCTGGCTGGGAGGCCATACAGGCCCTGATTTGTAAATTTGAATGTCTCAGACCTCAGATATGATTGGCTGGCTTAGAAGCCATGAAGGCCCCAATATGCAAATTTGGATGTCTCAGCCCTCAGACATGATTGGCTGGTTGTGAAGTCGTGCAGGTCCTGATATGTAAATTTGAATATTACAGTCCTTACAGAGGATTGACTCCCTGGGGAGCTGGCAGAAATATATAGAAATACTATGATTACCCAGAAATATTGCATTTAGTAGAAATACTATATTTAGCACACATCTTGTAAAATAGCAGAAATAGTATGATTTAGCAGAAATTCTGTATTTAGCACAAATCTCATAAAATAGCAGAAATAGTATGATTTAGCAGAAATTCTGTATTTAGCACAAATACTGAAAAGCAGCAGAAATGCTATGACTTAGCACAATAGTAATAACCTAAATAGAAAAATTGGAAAAGCAAAATGGACAGCTGAAAAAATCCTGAACATGCTAAGGGTCCCTCAAATGTAATTGTTAAATGAAAAAAATCAGCAAAAAAAAGTATAACAGTCACACAATCACAAATATGTACACATATGGTAACACACATGCACAGACAGACACACACAGGATCAAATTCAGTCAACCACTCTAAATATATTGAATTTAAATCACACACACACACACACACACACACACACACACACACACAGCAGCAGCAGCATCAACAAGTGAACAGGGGTTGTTAACAGCCTGTTTCTAGGTCAGTCAAGTAAGCCTGGGAGCTGCTAAATTTGAATCCACCAATCAGAGAGGCTGTGTAGTTTTTCCCGCCAAAACAGGTGCACCTCTTTTTACACACATGCAGCACAGAGACAGAATTTGTGCTGTCTATTTTGCATAGTCAGGATTCCCCTCAAACAAATGGCTATAATTTCCTAACCGTAGGGGCTAGAACAGTCATTCTTACACCGTTTTGTTCAGAAGAGATGGGGGAATCTTCAAGTGTTGACAATTTATCATTAAAATATGAATTATTGAAGATATTTGACTTCTAATGCACCATAACTGAGTAGAGGCAAAGCAAAAACTGCCTTGACTTGCCCTCAAACAACGCTTTCTAACTCTAAATCTATTTGGAGTATCGATATCATTCTTTCACCGTAAGAGACAGCAGGCTTTGGTGAACAGTCATGGAAATTTTCAGGTCTCTGTGGAATTCCATCAAAAAGATATGACGAGAGAAAAAAGTGCCTCATTTCCAGTGTTTGAAATCTGAAGAAATCTGAGCGAGGGACAAATTTCCTACCCTCAAACAAACGTAATTCATGGCCAAATGGTAATAGGTGAGAAAAAAAATTGTACACTGTGAGCGTCAGGAGTGTCTGAAGATATATTGGCACAAGCCTCATGTCTTAATGTCACTTTGTTAGGGAGATATGACGATTCGAATATGCCTCTTATTACAGAAATCAAGCGGTGATTTTGAACAAACTCTCCATTGAATTTCTATGGAGAGTTTTCAGACTTTGTGTTGGTCTGAGGAGATTTGCCAAAATTCTATAAATCTCACAACAATGATGGTGACATTTTCTGAAAGCCAGCAAAAATACCTACGTTTTGATGTATAATTTGTGGAAGTTGAGTGAAAATTGAGCAAGTAGCAAGAAGTTGTTCGGACATGAAGAGAAGATTGAAAAAGGAAGAGTGGCTCACTTAGAACCAACTGCATAGCAACCATAATAACGCATGTATTTTCTGAAAAATCAGAAAATGAATCTCAGAACTTAAAGAGGGATAAGATGAAAATGGTAACAGATATGAAAAAGCTGAATCAGACAGGAATAGCCCAATAATTTGTGAACATTTTAAAGTTTAAATGGTTGTTCTAGGTGAAAGTATGAGGAAGTAGTTAAGTTTCAAAAACAAGCAAGTTTGAGCAGAATTTTGGAAGTTTTCCATTCATTTCAATGGGACAAAAAATTGCATAAAAAGCTTAATATTTTAAAAAGTATAACAGCAAAAAATACCAAAAGTCATAGCGCACATTAGCAGAAATAGCAGAATAGTTTAAAATTTGAACGGTAAAAATCGGCGGAAAATTGTGGAAGTAGTTAAGTGCCAAAAAACGTACGGAAGCAACTAGAATAATAAAGTATAAAGAATAAAGAGAAACAGGAACTCAATAGTGTGGATGCTTAAAGCATCCACACAATAAAGTATAAAGAATAAAGAGAAACAGGAACTCAATAGTGTGGATGCATAAAGCATCCACACAACTAGAAAAATTTGCATTTCCTGCAAAAATGCTGTGTGGATGCCTTAACGCTGAAGCTGTCTGCTGAAAAGCTGAAAAAGATGAAAAGTTGCAAAAAGTTGCATGGTGGTGAAAAAAAACATGTCGTTCTGAGCAGGATTCGAACCTGGCCTTGCTGGTCTCAAGGCAGCTGCTCATCTCACTGAGCTAAACTCACTCTCTCAAAAAAGAGGAGGAGAGACGGACAATTCTGCTCAAATGACCAGAAGCTGCTGAGAATTGTGCTGAGAAGAGGTGAAAAGGCTGAAAATTTTGCAGAAAAGAGGTAAATCAGCAGAATTTCTGCAGAAAAGAGGCAGAACAAAAGAGAAAACTGAAAACAGGTTTTGCCATGACCGGGATTTAAACCTGGCCCTTCTGGTCTCAAGGCAGCTGCTCATCTCACTGAACCAAACTCATTCTCACAAAAACAAGAGATGGAGCAACTGACAATTTTGCTAAATGAGCAGAAGCTGCTGAGAACTGTGCTGAGAAGAAGTGAAAAGGCTGAAAATTTTGCAGAAAAGAGGTGAATCAGCAGAATTTCTGCAGAAAAGAGGTAAAGAAGCAATAAGTTGCGCTGAAAAGAGATGAATCAGCAGAATTTCTGCTCAAAAGAGTTTTTTTTCTGAAAACAGCTGAGATTTGTGCTGATAAGAGGTGAAAAGGCTGAACATTTTGCAGAAAAGAGGTGAATCTGCAGAATTTCTGCAGAAAAGAGGTAAAGAAGCAATAAATTGCGCTGAAAAGAGTTTTGTTTTTCTGAAAACAGCCAAAAAGGCTGGAATTTGTGCTGAAAAGGGGTGAAAAAAATGAAAATTTTGTCTACAGGGGTGAAGAAGCTAAAGTATACCAAATCAAAGTATTTGTGCCAAAACATAGTGTTTCTGCCATATTGTGGTACTACTACATTACAACATGAATACGGATTAAAGATGAAAGAAACTGGCAACAAATTCCTCCACTACAAACCAGTCTGATACCACTTCTTTGCAGTGTTCACGTTTACTAAGGCACTACCCAAAAGGCGCCACGAGAGGGCACTCCAACACAAGAGATGAGGTGAATGAGCAGAATTTCTGCTGAAGAGAGGCAGAAGGTTCTGTATGTAGAAAAAGAAACACTGTTGAACCATGTGTGAAATAAATAAAGAAATGAAATGAAAGAACAACCTGGTTCTGCTCAAATTCACCAATCAGAGGTACTGCCTCAGTCTGCTTCATCAGGCTGTGTACTTGTTTCTGCCATGGAGCGTTAACAAGAATCTGAGGTCCATATTAGAAAAGCAGCTAAAATCATAAAACTTTGCAGAATTGTAATAAATTAGCAATATAAATTACAGGTCTGTGATAGTGTATAAATTTGTAGTGAAAAAAAAAAAAAAAACGTGGACCAAGGTGGGATTGAACCCACGACCTTTGAGCTGCAGAGCCGTGTCATTACTGATTGCGCCACCTGGAAAGGGGCGGCGGTCTGAAAGACAGATACTTGGGCAGTCAGAAAATAGATCGCGGTGAGAGGCGAAAAACGCCGCTTTTTTGAGTTACAAAACGTCGTGTAACTCAAAAACTAGGAGGGCTAGCAGCATAATTCTTGTACTGGGTGAATCAGCGGACTTTGGTGTATTTTGACTGCGATTTTCATAGCTCGTTCTACCTCCGTCGCGGAGATATGACGAGAGAAGAAACGGCTTCATTTCCAGAGTTTGAAGACTGAGAGAAGGACAGATTTCCACCCTCAAACAAACGTAATTCATTGCTCAACGGTAAGATAATTGTAAAAACTGCTTCCACTGTGAGTGTCAGCAGTGTCTGAAGATATATTGGCACAAGCCTCATGTCCTAACTTTGCTTTGTTAAAGAGATATGGCGATTTGAAAATGCCTCCCGTTTCAGAATTTCAGCTCTGAATTTCAAAACCTCCCGATAGACTTTGAATGGGGAGTATTGAGATCTTGTGTCACCCGAGGCAAATTGCGAAAAAACGGTAAATCTCACAATAAAGATAGTGACATTGTCTGAAAGCCAGCAAAAATACCTACGTTTTGATGTATAATTTGTGGGGTTGAGTGGAAATTGAGCGAGTAGCAAGAAGTTGTTTAGACATGAAGAGAAAATTCAGAACGGACCAGCACTCACTCTGACTTAATTGCATAGCAACCATAGCAACGCATGTATTTTCTGAAAAATCACAATTTTGCAACTGAAAACTTAAAGAGAGATAAGATTAAAACGGTAGAAGATCTGAAAAAGCTGAATCAGACAGGAATAGCCCAATAATCTGAGAACATTTTAAAGTTTGAATGGAGTTTCTAGGTGAAAGTATGACAAAGTAGTTAAGTTTCAAAGACAAGCAAGTTTTAGCAGAATTGTGGAAGTTTTCCATTCATTTCAATGGGACAAATTAAAGGAAAAAAGTGTAATATTTTAAAAAGTATAATAGTAATAAACACCAAAAGTCATAGCAGGAATTAGCAGAAAGAGCAGAACAGTATAGAGTTTGAACGGAGAAAATCGGCTGAAAACTGAAAGAGTAGTTAAGTGCCGAAAAATGGGGGAGCAACCAGAATAAAGTAAAGATAAAGAATAAAGAGAAACAGGATCTCAATAGTGTGGATGCTGCAGCATCCACACAACTAGAAAGCGAAAATTTCAGAAGAAATTTTATGTGTGCCTATGCCGCTGCTAATCTGTGTAGTTTTCCATTCATACGGCTACAGACAGCAAAACTCAGAAGAGCAGCCATTCTCCACCATGAATTATGGTAAAAACAAACACCGCTCGCGCCTCACAGATGACAGCTTACAGTTTTGGCTAAAGATGAGGTCACTTTGTACAGCCCCGATTTGCAGACGCTGTGCACACAGGTTCATAAGCAGAAGTCCCTCTGTACCACGGCAGACCCCGACAATGTTTGCACGAACACACTTTGAAGCATTACGTTATGGACCACTTTTCACACATGGTTGGTGTACCCTCCCAGCCAGCTGTAGCTTTTCAACTCACAGCCCGACACACACCCAAAAACAGCCGAGAGAGCACAGACTACGCCCGAGAGGTGTGATTGCAGATGCCCCTCAGGTGGGTCCACCTCCCCTGCAGCGGCACTGCAGACCACGCCCGCCACACATATCAAACACGTAAAATAAATATTTATGCGCTTTTGCATTCACTTTTTGTTTTTTGTTATTTTTACACAGTGTTCTGAATGATGAACAATGGTCTACAGCCAATCTTGTGTATTATTATACAAACTTTGGTTGTAAGATTCAGATAACTATTTAATAAAAGCAAAATATTTTATACAGGGAGTGCAGAATTATTAGGCAAATGAGTATTTTGTCCACATCATCCTCTTCATGCATGTTGTCTTACTCCAAGCTGTATAGGCTCGAAAGCCTACTACCAATTAAGCATATTAGGTGATGTGCATCTCTGTAATGAGAAGGGTATGGTCTAATGACATCAACACCCTATATCAGGTGTGCATAATTATTAGGCAACTTCCTTTCCTTTGGCAAAATGGGTCAAAAGAAGGACTTGACAGGCTCAGAAAAGTCAAAAATAGTGAGATATCTTGCAGAGGCATGCAGCAGTCTTAAAATTGCAAAGCTTCTGAAGCGTGATCATCGAACAATCAAGCGTTTCATTCAAAATAGTCAACAGGGTCGCAAGAAGCGTGTGGAAAACCAAGGCGCAAAATAACTGCCCATGAACTGAGAAAAGTCAAGCGTGCAGCTGCCAAGATGCCACTTGCCACCAGTTTGGCCATATTTCAGAGCTGCAACATCACTGAGTGCCCAAAAGCACAAGGTGTGCAATACTCAGAGACACGGCCAAGGTAAGAAAGGCTGAAAGACGACCACCACTGAACAAGACACACAAGCTGAAACGTCAAGACTGGGCCAAGAAATATCTCAAGACTGATTTTTCTAAGGTTTTATGGACTGATGAAATGAGAGTGAGTCTTGATGGGCCAGATGGATGGGCCCGTGGCTGGATTGGTAAGGGCAGAGAGCTCCAGTCCCACTCAGACGCCAGCAAGGTGGAGGTGGAGTACTGGTTTGGGCTGGTATCATCAAAGGTGAGCTTGTGGGGCCTTTTCGGGTTGAGGATGGCGTCAAGCTCAACTCCCAGTCCTACTGCAAGTTTCTGGAAGACACCTTCTTCAAGCAGTGGTACAGGAAAAAGTCTGCATCCTTCAAGAAAAACATGATTTTCATGCAGGACAATGCTCCATCACACGCGTCCAAGTACTCCACAGCGTGGCTGGCAAGAAAGGGTTTAAAAGAAGAAAAACTAATGACATGGCCTCCTTGTTCACCTGATCTGAACCCCATTGAGAACCTGTGGTCCATCATCAAATGTGAGATTTACAAGGAGGAAAACAGTACACCTCTCTGAACAGTGTCTGGGAGGCTGTGGTTGCTGCTGCACGCAATGTTGATGGTGAACAGATCAAAACACTGACAGAATCCATGGATGGCAGGCTTTTGAGTGTTCTTGCAAAGAAAGGTGGCTATATTGGTCGCTGATTTGTTTTTGTTTTGTTTTTGAATGTCAGAAATGTATATTTGTGAATGTGGAGATGTTATATTGGTTTCACTGGTAAAAATAAATAATTGAAATGGGTATATATTTGTTTTTGTTAAGTTGCCTAATAATTATGCACAGTAATAGTCACCTGCACACACAGATATCCCCTAAAATAGCTAAAACTAAACACAAACTAAAAACTACTTCCGAAAACATTCAGCTTTGATATTAATGTGTTTTTGGGTTCATTGAGAACATGGTTGTTGTTCAATAATAAAATTATTCCTCAAAAATACAACTTGCCTAATAATTCTGCACCCCTGTATGAGAGTAAGAAAGAAAAGTATATCTTTGTGTCCACCTTTCTCTGTTAATGCCCTACCTGGCCCCCTGGCAAAAGCTTTGCTAGATCCGCCCCTGCACAGTTACCAGCTGTCAGCTAAATAAAAAAGGAGCTTGGTGTTTATTTCTCTCAGAAACAGTTCATAACTTCCCTTCAACTCATTCATGTCACCTAAAAAAAGGTAAACCTGTTTCTCCATCACCAGTTCAGCTCTGATGATTCAGTAAGGTCATCTCCTGGTTTCGACCAGCCGCTTCTACAGCTGTGGCTCCAGCAAACATCAGCTGATACTAGAAATTAAAATCAAATGAATTCTAACAACAGCTGATCAAGCTTAAACGTGCTGCTGTTGTTTAGCGCGATAAACAAACAAGAGAGAAAAGCCGATCATTGATCAGTTTCATGACTGAAGTTTGAACAGGCGAGAGAATGACAGGGAGGCTGTCATAAAGTTCAACATCAGTAACTTAGCGCGCACACAGCTGTATAGAAACTCCATCGTAGCTAGCTACCACGCAGTACGAGTTATTATAACTGATTGTAAAAAGTCAGCACAACGAAAATAAACTACACCTAAACTCGGTTTATATCTGACCCAAATAGAGTGCAGGTCATAACTTTACCTGAAATTCAGTTCACCTCACGCTCCGACCGCAGCCGCCTGCTTCTCCTGCCTTGGTTTCCTGATCCACGATCTACCACCGGTCGATCGGCGGTCGCCTCGCCGCCTCGTTCCCGCATGTTCTTTCTGACACACACAGGTGGATAGCTGCCCTCGGTTGTAGCTCGCGTCAGCGATCACCAAACAACTCAGTTATTTTTTCCACATCGACCAGCATCTGGACAATCCACCGCCTTTCACTGTTTGTACCGTTACTAAAAAAAACCCTCATCGGCTCATAAAAACGAAAAATAAGTCCAGCTATGACCCTGAGTCAAAAAGACAGCCAGCTCGGGTTAGCTAGCTACCTGTCTAGCTCTTTGCAGGCACCGAAAACATCAGAGCTAATATGGGATGTCTTGGTAACACGAGCAGATATTTGAAGTTTACATCTGGCCAATCCACCACCTTTCACTGTTTATACCGTTACTAAAATGAATAAATAAATAAATCATCGGTCCATATAAACGAAAAATAAGTCCAGCTAAAACACATACTGTCGGCGAGCGACCGGTGCTGACACGAGTTTCACCCGCCTCAATATAAGCCAAGCCTGGGTGCTTTTTCACGAAGGGTCGCTAGCGGTGCTAGCTAACTATGCTAGCGGCGCTGGCTAGCTAGCCGGCTATCAGCAACACATAAGAGAACTGCTGCTAAATAAACTACACCTAAACTCGGTTTATATCTGACCCAAATAGAGTGCAGGTCATAACTTCTTACCTGAAATTCAGTTCACCTCACGCTCCTGCCTTCGCTTTCCCTGATCCACGATTGACCTCCGCGTTAGCAAACACCGGTCGATCGGCGGTCACGGCATGTCCTTTCTGTCATACACCGTGGATAGCTGCCCACTGTTGTAGCTCCGCGTTATAGCACCACCAAACAACTCAGTTATTTTTTCCACATCCAGCTGTAACTCCGATTCTGTGCGAGCATTTGCGAGAGACCGGGAGGTGAAACGACAGAGAGAGTCCCTCGCTATCCATTTGCAGCCAAGTGCGGCAGCTAGCTAGGTAGCCGGCTAGCTGTCAGGCAGGACCGACGTCGTCAGAGCACTGTCGCTAAATATGGGATGTCTTGATAAAACAAGCAGATATTTGAAGTTTACACACCTACATTCTCGCCTGAAAATATCTTAAAAGTTTATTTTGTGACCTAGAAACACGAATAAAAGACATATAAAACGAAGTGGTGGCCGCCATTGTTCACTCTGTAGAGGCGTGCTATGAATTGTGGGATATGGAGTTTTCAACACAAGGATAAATCTTTTCGGCTGTACTACTCCCGGTATACCACTAGAGAGAGCCAAGACACCACAAATGAAGTCTGTTTATTTGGCGCCAAAAGATGAATTGGCCTAAATTTGTACTAAAATATTAATATTTAAAAACTATAAAAGTCATAAACACCAAAAGTCACAACATAATAGTCCAGCTCCAGCCGCACAAAATGATCTAACATATGTAATCCTAATGTCAAAACTGTTTGGCAGAGGAGCACGGGAAAATTTTCACTAAAATATTAATATTTAAAAAACTATAAAATTCATAAACACCAAAAGTCATAGCACACCATTCCAGATCCGGCCGCACAAAATGAGGTAACTTATATGAAGCTTGTCTCAAAACTGTGGGGCGTGATACGTGCCGAAATTTAGGCGGAAGATGGAGAATAATAATAACTAGAAAAATTTGCATTTCCTGCGAAAATGCAGTGTGGATGCTTTAAAGCTGAAGCTTTCTGCTGAAACTAGCTGAAAAAGCTGAAAAGTTGCAGAAATTGTAAAAACTTTGCAGAAGCAAAGGAACTTTGCTAAAATGTAGTAACTTAGCAGAACTGCAATATCTTAGAGGAAACATAATACTTGGCAGAAATACAATAGCATAGCAGAACTTAGCAGAAATATTGTAACTTACCAGAAACACGATAACTTCTCAAAAATACAAGAATTTAGGAGAAATAGTATAAGATAACAGAAAGGATATATTTAGCCAACATTCTTAAACATTACAGAAATACTATGATTTAGAAAAACAGTACAACATAGCAGAAATGCTGTGATTTACCAGAGACACTGTAATATACTATGAATATTGTAATTTTATATAAATACTATGTTTTAGCAAAAATACTCCAGTTTAGCACAAATATTATAATATAGCAGAAACACTATTCTATAGCAGAAATGCTATATTTAGAAAGAAAAATATAATATAGTAGAAATACTATGATTTAGCTGAAATCCTACAATATAGCTTAATAACAATGATTTAGAACAGATAATATGATTGAGCAGAATAGTAATAACTTAAGTGAAAATATTGGAAAGGTAAAATGATAAGCTGAATAAAAGGAACATGGTTAAGTTCGCTCAAAACTAATTTTTGTTCACCTGTGAAAAATAAAATAAAAATTCATTTAGAAAAAAAAAAAAATAAGAACAGCCAACAGATACACAAAATCAAATATGGATACACAAATCACCAAATACACAGAAAATCAAATATGGATACACAAATGTACAGTGAGAGACACACACAAACAGGGTCTATGCCAGTCAACCAGTCTGAATATATTATATTTTTATCCACCAATGAGATGCTGCCCTAAAAAGGTCTTTTGTGTGTGTCTTTCTCTCTCTCTCTCTCTCTCTCTCTCTCTCACACACACACACACACACACACACACACACACACACACACACACACACACACACACACACACACAGCAGCAGCAGCAAGTGAACAGGGGCTGTTAACAGCATGTTTCTAGGTCAGTCAAACAGCTGTGAGCTTCTCAATTTGAATCCACCAATCAGAGAGGTTGTGTGCTTTTTTCCCGCCAAAACTGGTGCACCAAGTGCAGGCTTTTACACATGCAGCACAGAGAGAGACAGGATTTTGCAGTCTATTTCTCATAGTGAGGACTCCCCTCAAACAAACAGCCATAAATTCCTAACCGTAGGGGCTAAAACAGTCATTCTGAGACCGTTTTGTTCAGAAGACATGGGGGAATCTTGAAATGTTGACCATTTAAAATACAAATATGAAATATTAGAGATATATGACATAGATGATTGGTGGGCTTAGAAGCCACGAAGGTCCCAATATGCAAATTTAAATGTGCCAGGACTCAGATATTATTGGCTGGCTGGGAAGCCATGAAGGTCCCAATATGCAAATTTGAATGTGCCAGGACTCAGATATGATTGGCTGGCTGGGAAGCCATGAATGCCCCAATATGCAAATTTGAACGTGCCAGGACTCAGATATGATTGGCTGGCTGGGAAGCCGTCCAGGTCCTGATAGGTAAATTTGAATATTACAGTCCTTACAGAGGACTGACTCCCTGGGGACCTGGCAGAAATATATAGAAATACAATGATTACCCAGAAATACTGCATTTAGTAGAAATACTATGTTTTAGCACAAATACTATAAAATGGCAGAAATACTATAATTAAGCAGAAATATTATATTAAGTACAAATCCTATAAAATAGCAGAAATAGTATGATTTAGCAGAAATGCTGTATTTAGCACAAATACTGAAAAGCAGCACAAATGCTATGACTTAGCACAATAGTAATAACTTAAATAGAAAAATTGGAAAAGCAGAATGGACAGCTGAAAAAAGTCCCACAAGCACAGAGAGACACACACAGGATCAAATTCAGTCAACCAGTCTAAATATATTGAATTTAAATCATACAATAAGATGCTCCCATAAAAACTCTCTCTCGCCCTCTCTCTCTCTCTCTCTCTGTCTCACACACACACACACACACACACACACACACACACACACACAGGGAGAGAAAATCAAGTTTCTAGGTCAGTCAAGCAGCCTGGGAGCTGCTAAATTTGAATCCACCAATCAGAGAGGCTGTGTACTTTTTCCCGCCAAAACTGGTGCACTAAGTGCAGGCCTTTACACATGCAGCACAGAGAGAGACAGGATTTTTGCAGTCTATTTCTCATAGTGAGAATTCCCCTCAAACAAACAGCCATAAATTTCTAACCGTAGGGGCTAAAACAGTCATTCTTAGACCATTTTATTCAGAAGACATAGGGGAATCTTGAAATGCTGACCATTTAAAATAAAAATATGAAATATTAGAGATATATGACATAGATGATTGGTGGGCTTAGAAGCCATGAAGGTCCCAATATGCAAATTTAAATGTGCCAGGACTCAGATATGATTGGCTGGCTGGGAAGCCATGAAGGCAACAATATGCAAATTTAAATGTGCCAGGACTCAGATATGATTGGCTGGCTGGGAAGCCATGAAGGCAACAATATGCAAATTTAAATGTGCCAGGACTCAGATATGATTGGCTGGCTGGGAAGCCATGAAGGTCCCTATATGCAAATTTGAATGTGCCAGGACTTAGATATGATTGGCTGGCTGGGAAGCCGTGCATGACTTGATATGTCAATTTGAAAATTACAGTCCTCACAGAGGATTGGCTTCCTGAGGAGCTGGCAGGAATACATAGAAATACTATGATTACCCAGAAATACTGCGTTTAGTAGAAATACTATGTTTTAGCACAAATACTATAATTAAGCAGAAATATTATATTAAGTACAAATCCTATAAAATAGCAGAAATAGTATGATTTAGCACAAATGCTGTATTTAGCACAAATCTTATAAAATAGCAGAAATAGTATGATTTAGCAGAAATGCTGTATTTAGCACAAATACTGAAAAGCAGCACAAATGCTATGACTTAGCACAATAGTAATAACTTAAATAGAAAATTGGAAAAGCAAAATGGACAGCTGCAAAAGTCCCACAAGCACAGAGACACACACAGGATCAAATTCAGTCAACCAGTCTAAATATATTGAATTTAAATCATACAATAAGATGCTCCCATAAAACTCTCTCTCTCCCTCTCTCTCTCTCTCTCTCTCACACACACACACACACACACACACACACACACACACACACACAGGAGAGAAAATCAAGTTTCTAGGTCAGTCAAGCAGCCTGGGAGCTGCTAAATTTGAATCCACCAATCAGAGAGGCTGTGTACTTTTTCCCGCCAAAACAGGTGCAGCCGTTTTTACACACACAGAGCACAGAGACAGGATTTCTGCAGTGAATTTCTCATAGTGAGGATTCCCCTCAAACAAATGGCCATAATTTCCTAACCGTAGGGGCTAGAACAGTCATTCTTACACCGTTTTGTTCAGAAGAGATGGGGGAATCTTAAAGTGTTGACAATTTATCATTAAAATATGAATTATTGAAGATATTTGACTTCTAATGCACCATAACTGAGTAGAGGCAAGCGAAATCTGCCTTGACTTGCCCTCAAACAACGCTTTCTAACTCTAAATCTATTTGGAGTATCGATATCATTCTTTCACCGTAAGAGACAGCAGGCTTTGGTGAACAGTCATGGAAATTTTCAGGTCTCTGTGGAAATCTATCAAAAAGATATGACGAGAGAAAAAAGTGGTTCATTTCCAGAGTTTGAAATCTGAAGAAATCTGAAGAAATCTGAGCGAAGGACGAATTTCCTACCCTCAAACAAGTCTAACTCATTTCAGAACGGTAATAGGTGAGAAAGAAATTCTTGAATTGTGAGCATCAGGAGTGTCTGAAGATATACTGGGACAAGCCTTATGTCTTAACTTTGCTTCGTGAAGGAGATATGACGATTCGAATATGCCTCTCATTACAGAAATCAAGCGGTGATTTTAAACGAACTCTCCATTGACTTTCTATGGGGATTTTTGAGACTTTGTGTTGGTCTGAGGAGATTTGCCAAAATTCTATAAATCCCACAACAATGATAGTGACATTTTCTGAAAGCCAGCAAAAATACATACGTTTTGATGTATAATTTGTGTGGGTTGAGTGAAAATTGAGCGAGTAGCAAGAAGTTGTTCGGACATGAAGAGAAAATTGCCAAAGGTACAGTGGCTCACTTAGAACCAACTGCATAGCAACCATAACAACGCATGTATTTTGTGAAAATCACAAAATGAAACTCAAAACTTGAAGAGGGATAAGATGAAAATGGTAACAGATATGAAAAAGCTGAATCATTCATGAATAGCCCAATAATTTGTGAACATTTTAAAGTTTAAATGGAGTTTCTATGTGAAAGTATGAAAAAGTAGTTAAGTTTCAAAAACGAGCAAGTTTTAGCAGAATTGCGGAAGTTTCCCATTCATTTCAATGGGACAAATTAAAGGAAAAAAGCTTAATATTTTAAAAAGTATAACAGCAGAAAATACCAAAAGTCATTGCCGGAAAGAGCAAAAATAGCAGAATAGTTTAAAATTTGAACGGTGAAAATAGCACAAAAATTGTGGAAGTAGTTCTACGGCGAAAAACGTACGGAAGCAACTTGAAGAATAACTAGAAAAATTTGCATTTCCTGCGAAAATGCAGTGTGGATGCTTTAAAGCTGAAGCTTTCTGCTGAAACTAGCTGAAAAAGCTGAAAAGTTGCAGAAATTGTAAAAAGTTTGCAGAAGCAAAGGAACTTTGCTAAAATGTAGTAACTTAGCAGAACTGCAATATCTTAGAGGAAACATAATACTTGGCAGAAATACAATAGCATAGCAGAACTTAGCAGAAATATTGTAACTTACCAGAAACACGATAACTTCTCAAAAATACAAGAATTTAGGAGAAATAGTATAAGATAACAGAAAGAATATATTTAGCCAAATATTCTTAAACATTACAGAAATAATATGATTTAGAGAAACAGTACAACATAGCAAAAATGCTGTAATTTGACAGAAATACTACATTTGGCAGAAATACTATGTTTCAGCACAAATACACTGGTTTAGCACAAATATTTTAACATAGCAGAATACACTTATATAGCAGAAATGCTATACTTGGAAAGAAAAATATAATATAGTAGAAATACTATGATTTAGCACAAATACTGTAATCAGCACATATACTGTAACAAGACAAAAATTCCTCCACTTAGTAGTAATACTATAACATAACACAAATGTTATGATTTGGCAAAAAAAACCATAATTTGGCAAAATACTATGATTTAGCAGAAATACTATGATTGAGCAGAAGTACTAAGATGTAGTAAAAGTACTTTGATTACAGAAATACAATTATGGAGGAGTAATACTTTAAAATGGGAGAAATATTGATACACACACACATACACAGAGCCTAAAGGGAAGAGTATTTGTGCCATGGAGTGTTAAGAAGAATCTGAGGTCCATATTAGAAAAGCTGGTAAAATCATAAAAGTTTACAGAATACTGTAAAGGCTTTCTTTCTCTCTGTGTGTGTGTCACACACACACACACACACACACACACACACACACACACACACACACACACACACACACAGGAGAGAAAATCAAGTTTCTAGGTCAGTCAAGCAGCCTGGCAGCTGCTAAATTTGAATCCACCAATCAGAGAGGCTGTGTACTTTTCCCCGCCAAAACAGGTGCACACACGCAGCACAGAGACAGGATTTTTGTAGTCTATTTCTCATAGTGAGGACTCCCTGAAACAAATGACCATAATTTCCTAACCTTAGGGGCTAGAATGGTCATTCTTACACCGTTTTGTTCAGAAGAGATGGAGGAATCTTCAACTGTTGACAATTTATCATTAAAATATGGATTTTAGAGATATATGACATGGATGACTTGTTGGATTAGAAGCCACGAAGGCCCCAATATGCAAATTTGATTGCCTCAATCCACATATATGATTGGCTGGCTGGAAAGCAGTCCAGGCCCTGATTTGTAAATTTGAATGTCTCATCCCTAAGATATGATTGGCTGGCTGGGAAGCCGTGCAGGCCCTGATATGTAAATTTGAATGTCTCAGGCCTCACAGAGGATTGGCTGCCTGGGGACCTGGCAGTAATATATAGAAATAGTATGATTAAGCATAAATACTACATTTAGTAGAAATACTATGTTTTAGCACAAATCCTATAAAGAGCAGAAATACTGTACTATGATTTGGTAGAAAAACTATAATTAATCAGAAATACTATATTTGGCAGAAATACTATATTTTGCACAAATCTTATAAAATAGCAGAAATAGTATGATTCAGCACAATAGTAATAACTTAAACAGAAAAATTGGAAAAGCAAAATGGACAGCTGAAAAATGCTGAAAATGCTGAGGGTCCCTCAAATATACTTGTTAAATGAAAAAATCAGCAAAAAAAATACATAACAGCCACACAATCACAAATATGTACACATAAGGAAACACACATGCACAGAGAGACACACACACAAGATCCAATTCAGTCAACCAGTCTAAATATATTGAATTTAAATCTTACAATGAGATCATCCCATTAAAAGGCTCTCTCTCTCTCTCTCTCTCTCTCTCTCTCTCTCTCTCACACACACACACACACACACACACACACACACACACACACACACACACACACACACACACACACACACACAGGGAGAGAGAAGTAAGTTTCTAGCTCAGTCAAGCAGCCTGGGAGCTGCTGAATTTGAATCCACCAATCAGAGAGGCTGTGTACTTTTTCCCGCCAAAACAGGTGCACGCAGCACAGAGAGACACAGGATTTTTGCAGTCTATTTCTCATAGTGACAACTCCCCTCAAACAAATGACCATAATTTCCTAACCGTAGGGGCTAGAACGGTCATTCTTACACCGTTTTGTTCAGAAGAGATGGGGGAATATTAAAGTGTTGACAACCTATCATTAAAATATGAATTATTAAAGATATTTGACTTCTAATGCACCATAACTGAGTAGAGGCAAAGCGAAAACTGCCTTGACTTGCCCTCAAACAACGCTTTCTAACTCAAAATCTATTTGGAGTATCGATATCATTCTTTCACCGTAAGAGACAGCAGGCTTTGGTGAACAGTCATGGAAATTTTCAGGTCTCTGTGGAAATCCATAAAAAGATATGACGAGAAAAAAGTGCCTCATTTCCAGAGTTTGAAATCTGAAGAAATCTGAGCGAGGGACGAATTTCCTACCCTCAAACAAACCCAATTCATGGCCAAATGGTAATAGGTGAGAAAGAATTTCTTGAATTGTGAGCGTCAGGAGTGTCTGAAGATATATTGGCACAAGCCTCTCATGTCTTAACTTCGCTGCGTTCAGGAGATATGAAGATTTGAAAATGCCTCTCATTAGAGAAATCCAGCGGTGATTTTGAACAAGCTCTCCATTGACTTTCTATGCAGAGTTTCCAGACTTTGTGTTGGTCTGAGGAGATTTGCCAAAATTCTATTGTACAGAAATACTGTAATCAGCACATATACTGTAACATGACAGAAATTCCTCCACTTAGTAGTAATACTATAACATAACAGAAATATTATGATTTGGCACAAAAACCATGATTTGGCAAAATACTATGATTGAGCAGAAGTACTAAGATGTAGTAAAAGTACTTTGATTTAACAGAAATACAATTATAGAGGAGTAATACTTTAAAATGGGAGAAATATTGATACACACACACACATACACAGAGCCTAAAGGGAAGAGTATTTGTGCCATGGAGTGTTAACAAGAATCTGAGGTCAATATTAGAAAAGCTGCTAAAATCATAAAAGTTTGCAGAATTGTAGTAAATGATCAATATGAATTAGTGGTCTGTGACAGTGTAGTAAATTGTAGGTAAAAAAAAAAACATGTTGACCAAGGTGGAATTGAACCCACGACCTTTGGGTTGCAGACCTGTGTCATTACAAACTGTGCCACTGGGAAAGAGCGCGAGCACCTGGAAAACAGGGTGATGAACTGTCAGATTTAGATCGCGGTGAGAGGCAAAAGCGCCGCTTTTTGGAGTTACAAAACGTCATGTAACTCAAAAACTAGGTGGACTAGAAGCATAATTCTTGTACTGGGTGAATCAGCGGACTTTGGTGTACTTTGACTGTGATTTGCATTGCTCTTTGTACATCTGTCGCTGAGATATGACGAGAGAAGAAAGGGCAGACCTCAGATATGATTGGCTGGCTGGGAAGCCGTGCAGGCCCTGATACGAAAATTTGAATGTCTCAGTCCTCACAGAGGACCTGGCAAAAATATATAGAAATAGTATGATTAAGCATAAATACTACATTTAGCAGAAATACTGTATTAAGCACAAATCCTATATAAAAGCAAAAATACTATATTAAGCAATATAAATATCCTATAAAAATCCTATGAAAAGCAAAAATACTGTACTATGATTTGGTAGAAAACTATAATTAATCAGAAATACTATATTTGGCAGAAATACTATGTTTAGCACAAATCTTATAAAATAGCAGAAATAGTATGATTCAGCACAATAGTAATAACTTAAACCGAAACATTGGAAAAGCAAAATGAACAGCTGAAAAATGCTGAACATGCTAAGGGTCCCTCAAATGTAATTGTGAAATGAAAAAAATCAGCAAAAAAAAAAAGTATAACAGTCACACAATCACAAATATGGACACATATGGAAACACACATGCACAGAGAGACACACAGGATCAAATTCAGTCAACCAGTTTAAATATATTGAATTTAAATCATACAATAAGATGCTTCCATAAAAAGGCTCTCTCTCCCCTCCCTCTCTCTCTCTCTCTGTCACACACACACACACACACACACACACACACAAGATCCAATTCAGTCAACCAGTCTAAATATATTGAATTTGAATCTTACAATGAGATCATCCCATAAAAGGCTTTCTCTCTCTCTCTCTCTCTCTCTCTCTCTCTCTCACACACACACACACACACACACACACACACACACACACAAGATCCAATTCAGTCAGCCAGTCTAAATATATTGAATTTAAATCTTACAATGAGATCATCCCATAAAAGGCTTTCTCTCTCTCTCTCTCTCTCTCTCTCTCCTCTCTCTCTCTCTGTCACACACACACACACACACACACACACACACACACACACACACACACAAGATCCAATTCAGTCAACCAGTCTAAATATATTGAATTTGAATCTTACAATGACATCATCCCATGAAGGCTTTTCTCTCTCTCTCTCTCTCTCTCTCTCTCTGTCACACACACACACACACACACACACACACACACACACACACAAGATCCAATTCAGTCAACCAGTCTAAATATATTGAATTTGAATCTTACAATGAGATCATCACATAAAAGGCTTTTCTCTCTCTCTCTCTCTCTCTCACACACACACACACACACACACACACACACACGATCCAATTCAGTCAACCAGTCTAAATATATTGAATTTGAATCTTACAATGACATCATCCCATGAAAAGGCTTTCTCTCTCTCTCTCTCTCTCTCTCACACACACACACACACACACACACACACACACACACACACACACACACACACACGATCCAATTCAGTCAACCAGTCTAAATATATTGAATTTGAATCTTACAATGAGATCATCCCATAAAAGCCTTTCTCTCTCTCTCTCTCTCTCTCTCTCTCTCACACACACACACACACACACACACATACACACACACACACAAGAATCAATTCAGTCAACCAGTCTAAATATATTGAATTTGAATCTTACAATGAGATCATCCCATAAAAGGCTTTTCTCTCTCTCTCTCTCTCTCTCTCCCTCTCTCTCACACACACACACACACACACACACACACACACACACACACACACACACACACACACACACAGGAGAGAAAATCAAGTTTTAGGTCAGTCAAGCAGCCTGGGAGCTGCTAAATTTGAATCCACCAATCAGAGAGGCTGTGTACTTTTTCCCGCCAAAACAGGTGCAGCCGTTTTTTACACACACAGAGCACAGAGACAGGATTTCTGCAGTGAATTTCTCATAGTGAGGATTCCCCTCAAACAAATGGCCATAATTTCCTAACCGTAGGGGCTAGAACAGTCATTCTCACACCGTTTTGTTCAGAAGAGATGGGGAATCTTAAAGTGTTGACAATTTATCATTAAAATATGAATTATTGAAGATATTTGACTTCTAATGCACCATAACTGAGTAGAGGCAAGCGAAATCTGCCTTGACTTGCCCTCAAACAACGCTTTCTAACTCTAAATCTATTTGGAGTATCGATATCATTCTTTCACCGTAAGAGACAGCAGAGGCTTTGGTGAACAGTCATGGAAATTTTCAGGTCTCTGTGGAAATCTATCAAAAGATATGACGAGAGAAAAAAGTGGTTCATTTCCAGAGTTTGAAATCTGAAGAAATCTCTGTGAAGGACTAATTTCCTACCCTCAAACAAGTCTAACTCATTTCAGAACGGTAATAGGTGAGAAAGAAATTCTTGAATTGTGAGCGTCAGGAGTGTCTGAAGATATACTGGGACAAGCCTTATGTCTTAACTTTGCTTCGTGAAGGAGATATGACGATTCGAATATGCCTCTCATTACAGAAATCAAGCTGTGATTTTGAACAAGCTCTCCATTGACTTTCTATGGAGAGTTTTCAGACTTTGTATTGGTCTGAGGAGATTTGCCAAAATTCTATAAATCTCACAACAATGATGGTGACATTTTCTGAAAGCCAGCAAAAATACCTACGTTTTGATGTATAATTTGTGGGGTTGAGTGAAAATTGAGCAAGTAGCAAGAAGTTGTTCGGACATGAAGAGAAAATTGCCAAAGGTACAGTGGCTCACTTAGAACCAACTGCATAGCAACCATAACAACGCATGTATTTTGTGAAAAATCACAAAGATGAAACTCAAAACTTAAAGAGGGATAAGATGAAAACGGTAACAGATATGAAAAAGCTGAATCATTCATGAATAGCCCAATAATTTGTGAACATTTTAAAATTTGAATGGTTGTTCTAGGCGAAAGTATCAGAAAGTAGTTAAGTTTCAAAAAGAGTAAGTTTTAGCAGAATTGCGGAAGTTTCCCATTCATTTCAATGGGACAAATTAAAGGAAAAAAGCTTAATATTTTAAAAAGTATAATAGCAAAAATACCAAAAGTCATTGCCGGAATTAGCAGAAATAGCAGAATAGTTTAAAATTTGAATGGTGAAAATCGGTTGAAAATTGTGGAAGTAGATCCACGGCGAAAAAACGTCACGGAAGCAACTTGAAGAATAATAAAGTATAAAGAATAAAGAGAAACAGGAACTCAATAGTGTGGATGCCTAAAGCATCCACACAATAATAAAGTAGAATAATAAAGAATAAAGAGAAACAGGAACTCAATAGTGTGGATGCCTAAAGCATCCACACAATAAGGTAGAATAATAATAATAAAGAATAAAGAGAAACAGGAACTCAATAGTGTGGATGCCTCCAGCATCCACACAACTAGAAAAATTTGCATTTCCTGCGAAAATGCAGTATGGATGCTTTAAAGCTGAAGCTGTCTGCAAAAACTAGCTGAAAAAGGTGAAGAGTTGCAGAAATTGTAAAAAGTTTGCAGAAGCAAAGGAACTTTGCTAAAATGGAATAACTTAGCAGAACTGCAATATCTTAGAGGAAACATAATACTTGGCAGAAATACAATAGCATAGCAGAACTTAGCAGAAATATTGTAACTTACCAGAAACATGATAACTTCTCAAAAATACAAGAATTTAGGAGAAATAGTATAAGATAACAGAAAGAATATATTTAGCCAAAAATACTTTACAGAAACACTATGATTTAGAAAAATAGTACAACATAGCAGAAATACTGTGATTTACCAGAGACACTGTGATGAACTATGAATATTGTAATTTTAAATGAATACTATGTTTTAGCACAAATACTGTAATTTGACAGAAATACTATCATTTGGCAGAAATACTATGCTTCAGCAGAAATACTCTGGTTTAGCACAAATATTATAACATAGCAGAAATACCTCCAAAAGTTTTATCTGTTCATCTGGACGTAGCGTTTTGTGGGAGAAACATTTCGTCACTCATCCAAGTGACTTCTTCAGTCTCAGCTGACTGCAGGTTTCCCCAAACCTTATAAACAGGACATTTGCATAATGACTGAAACCAGCCCACAGAAGGAACAATGGGCTGTGAGGTCAGTTCCTTAATCATAATTATGCAAATTCCCATGACCATTGATCAACAATCACTGACCAAAACCCACTGATCAAAGAACACTGATCAATGGCCATGAGTCCCATTCACAGAGAGTTGGGGAATGGCTGCAATCACAGCATTGTAAGATGGCGAAAGATGTACCCTTAGGCCCCCTCCTCGATTCAGAGATGGTCTTTCCCTTTTCACGTAAATGGCCTCCTTGACTCCGCGCTCAAACCAGCGTTCTTCCCTGTCCAGGATGTGTACATCCTCATCCTTGAAAGAGTGTCCACTGGCCTGTAGGTGTAAATAGACTGCAGAGTCCTGGCCTGACGAGGTAGCTCTTCTGTGTTGTGCCATCCGCCGCCAGAGGTTGTTTGGTTTCCCGATGTATAAATCCTGGCAATCCTCCTGGCACTTAACAGCGCACACTATGTTACTCTGTTTGTGTCGGGGACCCGATCCTTGGGGTGGACCAGTTTTTGGCACAGCGTGTTTTGGGGTTTAAAAGCCACAAAGACCCGGTGTTTCGAAAAAATGCGTCTCAACTGCTCCGATACTCCTGACACATATGGGATCACTACAGGTTTTCGCCTGGGCAGCGGTTGTCCTTCTCTCCTGGATCGGCTGGAGCTTTCTTTGGGTGTCTTTCCAGCTTTGACAAAAGTCCAGCTGGGATAGCCACATTTACTCAGGGCCTTCTTGATGTGCTGTTCTTCTGCCTCCCTGGCCGCTGTGTCTGTGGGGATGGTGTTCGCTCTGTGTTGTAGCATCCTGATGACACCCAGTTTGTGCTCCAGTGGATGATAAGAGTCAAACCTTAGATACTGATCCGTATGTGTAGGTAGCAGAAATACAATTATATAGCAGAAATGCTATATTTAGAAAGAAAAATATAATATAGTAGAAATACTATGATTTAGCAGAAATACTGTAATCAGCACATATACTGTAACATGACAGAAATTCCTCCACTTAGTAGTAATACTATAACATAAAACAAATGTTATGATTTGGCACAAAACCATAATTTGGCAAAATACTATGATTTAGCAGAAATACTAAGATGTAGTAAAAGTACTTTGATTTAACAGAAATACAATTATGGAGGAGTAATACTTTAAAATGGGAGAAATATTGAGACACACACATACACAGAGCCTAAAGGGAACAGTATTTGTGCCATGGAGTGTTAACAAGAATCTGAGGTCTATATTAGAAAAGCTGCTAAAATCATAAAAGTTTGCAGAATTGTAATAAATGATGAATATGAATTAGTGGTCTGTGATAGTGTATTAATTTGTAGGAAAAAAAAACATGTTGCCCAAAGTGTAATTGAACCCACGACCTTTGGGTTGCAGACCTGTGTCATTACCAACTGCGCCACTGGGAAAGAGAGCGAGTGACTGGAAAAGAGGGTGATGAGCAGTCAGAATTATATCGCGGTGAGAGGCGAAAAATGCCGTTTTTTGGAGTTACAAAACGTCATGTAACTCAAAAACTAGGTGGACTAGAAGCATAATTCTTGTACTGGGTGAATCAGCGGACTTTGGTGTACTTTGACTGTGATTTGCATTGCTCTTTGTACATCTGTCGCTGAGATATGACGAGAGAAGAAAGGCAGACCTCAGATATGATTGGCTGGCTGGGAAGCCGTGCAGGCCCTGATATGTAAATTTGAATGTATCAGTCCTCACAGAGGATTAGCTCCCTGGGGACCTGGCAGAAATATATAGAAATAGTATGATTAAGCATAAATACTACATTTAGTAGAAATAATATGTTTTAGCACAAATACTATAAAATGGCAGAAATACTATAATTAAGCAGAAATACTATTTTTTAGTATGATTTAGCAGAAATGCTGTATTTAGCACAAATCTCATAAAATAGCAGAAATAGTATGATTTAGCAGAAATGCTGTATTTAGCACAAATACTGAAAAGCAGCAGAAATGCTATGATTTAGCACAATAGTAATATTTTAAATAGAAAAATTGGAAAAGCAAAATGAACAGCTGAAAAAATGCTGAACATTCTAAGGGTCCCTCAAATGTAATTGTTAAATGAGAAAAAAATCAGCAAAAAAAAGTGTAACAGTCACACAATCAAAAATATGGACACATATGGAAACACACAAGCACAGAGAGACACACAGGATCAAATTCAGTCAACCAGTCTAAATTTATTGAATTTAAATCATATAATAAGATGCTCCCATAAAAACTCTCTCTCGCCCTCTTTCTCTCTCTCTCTGTCACACACACACACACACACACACTAGCAGCAGCAGCAGCCAAACGGCCTGGGAGCTGCTGAATTTGAATCCACCAATCAGAGAGGCTGTATACTTTTTCCCGCCAAAACAGGTGCACCTGTTTTTACACACACGCAGCACAGAGACAGGATTTGTGCTGTCTATTTTCCATAGTCAGGATTCCCCTCAAACAAATGGCCATAATTTCCTAACCATAGGGGCTAGAACAGTCATTCTTACACCGTTTTGTTCAGAAGAGATGGGGGAATCTTACAGTGTTGACAATTTATCATTAAAATATGAATTATTAAAGATATTTGACTTCTAATGCACCATAACTGAGTAGAGCCAAAGCGAAAACTGCCTTCACTTGCCCTCAAACAACGCTTTCTAACTCTAAATCTATTTGGAGTATAGATATCATTCTTTCACCGTAAGAGACAGCAGGCTTTGGTGAACAGTCATGGAAATTTTCAGGTCTCTGTGGAAATCTATCAAAAAGATATGACGAGAGAAAAAAGTGGTTCATTTCCAGAGTTTGAAATCTGAAGAAATATGAGCGAGGGACAAATTTCCTACCCTCAAACAAACCCAATTCATGGCCAAATGGTAATAGATGAGAAAAAAATTCTTGAATTGTGAGCGTCATGAGTGTCTGAAGATATATTGGCACAAGCCTCATGTCTTAACTTCGCTTCGTTCGGGAGATATGACGATTCGAAAATGCCTCTGATTAGAGAAATCCAGCGGTGATTTTGAACAAGCTCTCCATTGACTTTCTATGCAGTTTCCAGACTTTGTGTTGGTCTGAGGAGATTTGCCAAAATTCTATTATACAGAAATACTGTAATCAGCACATATACTGTAACATGACAGAAATTCCTCCACTTAGTAGTAATACTATAACATAACACAAATATTATGATTTGGCACAAAAACCATGATTTGGCAAAATACTATGATTGAGCAGAAGTACTAAGATGTAGTAAAAGTACTTTGATTTAACAGAAATACAATTATGGAGGAGTAATACTTTAAAATGGGAGAAATATTGATACACACACACATACACAGAGCCTAAAGGGAACAGTATTTGTGCCATGGAGTGTTAACAAGAATCTGAGGTCCATATTAGAAAAGCTGCTAAAATCATAAAAGTTTGCAGAATTGTAATAAATGATGAATATGAATTAGTGGTCTGTGATAGTGTATTAATTTGTAGGGAAAAAAAAACATGTTGCCCAAGGTGTAATTGAACCCATGACTTTTGGGTTGCAGACCTGTGTCATTACCAACTACGCCACTGGGAAAGAGAGCGAGCACCTGGAAAACAGGGTGATGACCACTCAGAATTAGATTGCAGTGAGAGGCGAAAAACGCCGCTTTTTGGAGTTACAAAACGTCGTGTAACTCAAAAACTAGGTGGACTAGAAGCATAATTCTTGTACTGGGTGAATCAGCGGACTTTGGTGTACTTTGACTGTGATTTGCATTGCTCTTTGTACATCTGTCGCTGAGATATGACGAGAGAAGAAAGGGCAGACCTCAGATATGATTGGCTGGCTGGGAAGCCGTGCAGGCCCTGATATGTAAATTTGTATGTATCAGTCCTCACAGAGGATTAGCTGCCTGGGGTATGATTAAGCATAAATACTACATTTAGTAGAAATACTATGTTTTAGCACAAATACTATAAAATGGCAGAAATACTATAATTAAGCAGAAATACTATATTTGGCAGAAATACTATTTTTTTAGCAGAAATACTATATTTAGCACAAATCTTATCAAATAGCAGAAATAATATGATTTAGCAGAAATGCTGTATTTAGCACAAATACTGAAAAGCAGCAGAAATGCTATGACATAGCACAACAGTAATAACTTAAATAGAAAAATCGGAAAAGCAAAATGGACAGCTGAAAAAATCCTGAACATGCTAAGGGTCCCTCAAATGTACTTGTTAAATGAAAAAAAAATCAGCAAAAAACAAGTATAACAGTCACACAATCACAAATATGTACACATATGGAAACACACATGTACAGAGAGACACACAGGATCAAATTCAGTCAACCAGTCTAAATATATTGAATTTAAATCATACAATAAGATGCTCCCATAAAAACTCTCTCTCTCGCCTCTTCTCTCTCTCTCTCTGTCACACACACACACACACACACACACACACACACACACACACACACACACACACACACACAGGGAGAGACAAGCAAGTTTCTAGGTCAATCAAGCAGCCTGGGAGCTGCTAAATTTGAATCCACCAATCAGAGAGGCTGTGTACTTTTTCCCGCCAAAACAGGTGCAGCCGTTTTACACACACACCGCAGCACAGAGACAGGATTTGTGCTGTCTATTTTTCATAGTCAGGATTCCCCTCAAACAAATGGCTATAATTTCCTAACCGTAGGGGCTAGAACGGTCATTCTTACATCGTTTTGTTCAGAAGAGATGGGGGAATATTAAAGTGTTGACAATTTATCACTAAAATGTGAATTATTGAAGATATTTGACTTGTAATGCACCATAACTGAGTAGAGGCGAAGCAAATCTGCCTTGACTTGCCCTCAAACAACGCTTTCTAACTCTAAATCTATTTGGAGTATCGATATCATTCTTTCACCGTAAGAGACAGCAGGCTTTGGTGAACAGTCATGGAAATTTTCAGGTCTCTGTGGAAATCTATCAAAAGATATGACGAGAGAAAAAGTGCCTCATTTCCAGAGTTGGAAATCTGAAGAAATCTGAGCGAGGGACAAATTTCCTACCCTCAAACAAACCCAATTCATGGCCAAATGGTAATAGATGAGAAAAAAATTCTTGAATTGTGAGCGTCAGGAGTGTCTGAAGATATATTGGCACAAGCCTCATGTCTTAACTTCGCTTCGTTAAGGAGATATGACGATTCGAAAATGCCTCTCATTACAGAAATCCAGCGGTGATTTTAAACGAACTCTCCATTGACTTTCTATGGGGATTTTTGAGACTTTGTGTTGGTCTGAGGAGATTTGCCAAAATTCTATAAATCCCACAACAATGATAGTGACATTTTCTGAAAGCCAGCAAAAATATCTACGTTTTGATGTATAATTTGTGTGGGTTGAGTGAAAATTGAGCGAGTAGCAAGAAGTTGTTCGGACATGAAGAGAAAATTGCCAAAGGTACAGTGGCTCACTTAGAACCAACTGCATAGCAACCATAACAACGCATGTATTTTGTGAAAAATCACAAAGATGAAACTGAAAACTTAAACAGGGATAAGATGAAAATGGTAACAGATATGAAAAAGCTGAATCATACATGAATAGCCCAATAATTTGTGAACATTTTAAAGTTTGAATGGTTGTTCTACGTGAAAGTAGGAAAAAGTAGTTAAGTTTCAAAAACAAGCAAGTTTTAGCAGAATTGCGGAAGTTTCCCATTCATTTCAATGGGACAAATTAAAGGAAAAAAGCGTAATATTTTAAAAAGTATAATAGCAAAAAATACCAAAAGTCATAGCGCACATTAGCAGAAATAGCACAATAGTTTAAAATTTGAACGGTGAAAATCGGCTGAAAATTGTGGAAGTAGAAAAGTGCCAAAAAAGTGCAAAAAGTGGCAACTAGAATAATAATAATAAAGAATAAAGAGAAACAGGAACTCAATAGTGTGGATGCCTAAAGCATCCACACAATAACTAGAAAGCGAAAATTTCAGAAGAAATTTTATGTGTGCCTATGCCGCTGCTAATCAGTGTAGTTTGCCATTCATACGGCTACAGAGAGCAAAACTCAGCAGAGCAGCCATTCTCCACCATGAATTATGATAAAAACAAACACCGCTCGCGCCTCACAGATGACAGCTTACAGTTTTGGGTAAAGATGAGGTGACTTCGTACAGCCCCGATTTGCAGACGCTGTGCACACAGGTTCATGAGCAGAAGTCCCATTGTATCACGGCAGACCCCGACAATGTTTGCATGAACATGCTTTGAAGCATTACGTTATGGACCACTTTTCACACATGGTTGGTGTACCCACACAGGCAGCCGTAGCTTTTCAACTCATAGCCCAACACACACCCAAAAACAGCCAAGAGAGCACAGACTTTACACCCGTGGGTCCACCTCCCCTGCAGCGGCACTGCAGACCACGCCCGACACACATCAAACACATAAAATAAATATGTATGCACTTTCGCATTCACTTTTTGTTTTTGTTATTTTTACATAGTGTTCTGAATGATGAACAATGGTCTACAGCCAATCTTGTGTATTATTATACAAACTTTGGTTGTAAGATTCAGATAACTATTTAATAAAAGCTAAATATTTTATACAGGAGTGCAGAATTATTAGGCAAATGAGTATTTTGTCCACATCATCCTCTTCATGCATGTTGTCTTACTCCAAGCTGTATAGGCTCGAAAGCCTACTACCAATTAAGCATATTAGGTGATGTGCATCTCTGTAATGAGAAGGGGTGTGGTCTAATGACATCAACACCCTATATCAGGTGTGCATAATTATTAGGCAACTTCCTTTCCTTTGGCAAAATGGGTCAAAAGAAGGACTTGACAGGCTCAGAAAAGTCAAAAATAGTGAGATATCTTGCAGAGGGATGCAGCAGTCTTAAAATCGCAAAGCTTCTGAAGCGTGATCATCGAACAATCAAGCGTTTCATTCAAAATAGTCAACAGGGTCGCAAGAAGCATGTGGAAAACCAAGGCGCAAAATAACTGCCCATGAACTGAGAAAAGTCAAGCGTGCAGCTGCCAAGATGCCACTTGCCACCAGTTTGGCCATATTTCAGAGCTGCAATATCACTGAGTGCCCAAAAGCACAAGGTGTGCAATACTCAGAGACATGGCCAAGGTAAGAAAGGCTGAAAGACGACCACCACTGAACAAGACACACAAGCTGAAACGTCAAGACTGGGCCAAGAAATATCTCAAGACTGATTTTTCTAAGGTTTTATGGACTGATGAAATGAGAGTGAGTCTTGATGGGCCAGATGGATGGGCCCGTGGCTGGATTGGTAAAGGGCAGAGAGCTCCAGTCCCACTCAGACGCCAGCAAGGTGGAGGTGGAGTACTGGTTTGGGCTGGTATCATCAAAGGTGAGCTTGTGGGGCCTTTTCGGGTTGAGGATGGCGTCAAGCTCAACTCCCAGTCCTACTGCAAGTTTCTGGAAGACACCTTCTTCAAGCAGTGGTACAGGAAAAAGTCTGCATCCTTCAAGAAAAACATGATTTTCATGCAGGACAATGCTCCATCACACGCGTCCAAGTACTCCACAGCGTGGCTGGCAAGAAAGGGTTTAAAAGAAGAAAAACTAATGACATGGCCTCCTTGTTCACCTGATCTGAACCCCATTGAGAACCTGTGGTCCATCATCAAATGTGAGATTTACAAGGAGGGAAAACAGTACACCTCTCTGAACAGTGTCTGGGAGGCTGTGGTTGCTGCTGCACGCAATGTTGATGGTGAACAGATCAAAACACTGACAGAATCCATGGATGGCAGGCTTTTGAGTGTCCTTGCAAAGAAAGGTGGCTATATTGGTCGCTGATTTGTTTTTGTTTTGTTTTTGAATGTCAGAAATGTATATTTGTGAATGTGGAGATGTTATATTGGTTTCACTGGTAAAATAAATAATTGAAATGGGTATATATTTGTTTTTGTTAAGTTGCCTAATAATTATGCACAGTAATAGTCACCTGCACACACAGATATCCCCTAAAATAGCTAAAACTAAACACAAACTAAAAACTACTTCCGAAAACATTCAGCTTTGATATTAATGTGTTTTTGGGTTCATTGAGAACATGGTTGTTGTTCAATAATAAAATTATTCCTCAAAAATACAACTTGCCTAATAATTCTGCACTCCCTGTATGAGAGTAAGAAAGAAAAGTATATCTTTGTGTCCACCTTTCTCTGTTAATGCCCTACCTGGCCCCCTGGCAAAAGCTTTGCAAGATCCGCCCCTGCACAGTTACCAGCTGTCAGCTAAATAAAAAAGGAGCTTGGTGTTTATTTCTCTCAGAAACAGTTCATAACTTCCTTCAACTCATTCATGTCACCTAAAAAAAAGGTAAACCTGTTTCTCCATCACCAGTTCAGCTCTGATGATTCAGTAAGGTCATCTCCTGGTTTCGACCAGCCGCTTCTACAGCTGTGGCTCCAGCAAACATCAGCTGATACTAGAAATTAAAAGCAAATGAATTCTAACAACAGCTGATCAAGCTTAAACGTGCTGCTGTTGTTTAGCGTGATAAACAAACAAGAGAGAAAAGCCGATCATTGATCAGTTTCATGACTGAAGTTTGAACAGGCGAGAGAATGACAGGGGAGGCTGTCATAAACTCCATCGTGCTAGCTACCACGCAGTACGAGTTATTATAACTGATTGTAAAAAGTCAGCACAACAAAAATAAACTACACCTAAACTCGGTTTATATCTGACCCAAATAGAGTGCAGGTCATAACTTACCTGAAATTCAGTTCACCTCACGCTCCGACCGGCAGCCGCCTGCTTCTCCTGCCTTTGGTTTCCTGATCCACGATCTACCACCGGTCGATCGGCGGTCGCTCGCCGCCTCGTCCCCCGCATGTTCTTTCTGACACACACGGTGGATAGCTGCCCTCGGTTGTAGCTCCGCGTCAGCGACTACCAAACTCCTCAGTTATTTTTTCCACATCGACCAGCATCTGGACAATCCACCGCCTTTCACTGTTTGTACAGTTACTAAAAAAAAACCCTCATCGGCTCATAAAAACGAAAAATAAGTCCAGCTATGACCCTGAGTCAAAAGACAGCCAGCTCGGGTTAGCTAGCTACCTGTCTAGCTCTTTGCAGGCACCGAAAACATCAGAGCTAATATGGGATGTCTTGGTAACACGAGCAGATATTTGAAGTTTACATCTGGCCAATCCACCACCTTTCACTGTTTATACCATTACTAAAATGAATAAATAAATAAATCATCGGTCCATATAAACGAAAAATAAGTCCAGCTAAAACACATACTGTCGGTGAGCGACCGGTGCTGACACGAGTTTCACCCGCCTCAATATAAGCCAAGCCTGGGTGCTTTTTTCACGAAGGGTCGCTAGCGGTGCTAGCTAACTATGCTAGCGGCACTAGCTAGCTAGCCGCTATCAGCAACACATAAGAGAACTGCTGCTAAATAAACTACACCTAAACTCGGTTTATATCTGACCCAAATAGAGTGCAGGTCATAACTTCTTACCTGAAATTCAGTTCACCTCACGCTCCTGCCTTCGCTTTCCCTGATCCACGATTGACCTCCGCGTTAGCAAACACGGTTGATCGGCGGTCGCGGCATGTCCTTTCTGTCATACACGGTGGATAGCTGCCCGCTGTTGTAGCTCCGCGTTATAGCACCACCAAACAACTCAGTTATTTTTTCCACATCCAGCTGTAACTCCGATTCTGTGCGAGCATTTGCGAGAGACCGGGAGGTGAAACGACAGAGAGAGTCCCTCGCTATCCATTTGCAGCCAAGCGCGGCAGCTAGCTAGGTAGCCGGCTAGCTGTCAGGCAGGACCGACGTCGTCAGAGCACTGTCGCTAAATATGGGATGTCTTGATAAAACAAGCAGATATTTGAAGTTTACACACCTACATTCTCGCCTGAAAATATCTTAAAAGTTTATTTTGTGACCTAGAAACACGAATAAAAGACATATAAAACGAAGTGGTGGCCGCCATTGTTCACTCTGTAGAGGCGTGCTATGAATTGTGGGATATGGAGTTTTCAACACAAGGATAAATCTTTTCGGCTGTACTACTCCCGGTATACCACTAGAGAGAGCCAAGACACCACAAATGAAGTCTGTTTATTTGGCGCCAAAAGATGAATTGGCCTAAATTTGTACTAAAATATTAATATTTAAAAACTATAAAAGTCATAAACACCAAAAGTCACAACATAATAGTCCAGCTCCAGCCGCACAAAATGATCTAACATATGTAATCCTAATGTCAAAACTGTCTGGCAGAGGAGCGGGAAAATTTTCACTAAAATATTAATATTTAAAAACTATAAAATTCATAAACACCAAAAGTCATAGCACACCATTCCAGATCCGCCGCACAAAATGAGGTAACATATATGAAGCTTGTCTCAAAACTGCGGGCGTGATACGTGCCGAAATTTAGGCGGAAGATGGAGAATAATAATAATAATAATAATAATAATAATAAGAACTAGAAAGCGAAAATTTCAGAAGAAATTTTATGTGTGCCTATGCCGCTGCTAATCTGTGTAGTTGCCATTCATACGGCTACAGACAGCAAAACTCAGAAGAGCAGCCATTCTCCACCATGAACTATGGTAAAACAAACACCGCTCACGCTTCACAGATGACAGCTTACAGTTTTGTGTAAAGATGAAGTTACTTACATTACAGCGCCGATTTGCAGACGCTGTGCACACAGATTCATGAGCAGAAGTCCCATTGTACCACGGCAGACCCGACAATGTTTGCATGAACACGCTTTGAAGCATTACATTATAGACCACTTTTCACACATGCATTCACTTTTTGTTTTTGTTATTTCTACACAGTGTTCTGAATTATGAACAATGGTCTACAGCCAATCTTGTGTATTATTATACAAACTTTGGTTGTGAGATTCAGATAACTATTTAATAAAAGCTAAATATTTTATATGAGAGTAAGAAAGAAAAGTATATCTTTATGTCCACCTTTCTCTGTTAATGCCCTACCTGGCCCCCTGGCAAAAGCTTTGCTAGATCCGCCCCTGCACAGTTACCAGCTGTCAGCTACACAAAAAAGGAGCTTGGTGTTTACAGGAGTGCAGAATTATTAGGCAAATGAGTATTTTGTCCACATCATCCTCTTCATGCATGTTGTCTTACTCCAAGCTGTATAGGCTCAAAAGCCGCCTACCAATTAAGCATATTAGGTGATGTGCATCTCTGTAATGAGAAGGGGTGTGGTCTAATGACATCAACACCCTATATCAGGTGTGCATAATTATTAGGCAACCTCCTTTCCTTTGGCAAAATGGGTCAAAAGAAGGACTTGACAGGCTCAGAAAAGTCAAAAATAGTGAGATATCTTGCAGAGGGATGCAGCAGTCTTAAAATTGCAAAGCTTGTGAAGCGTGATCATCGAACAATCAAGCGTTTCATTCAAAATAGTCAACAGGGTCGCAAGAAGCGTGTGGAAAAACCAAGGCGCAAAATAACTGCCCATGAACTGAGAAAAGTCAAGTGTGCAGCTGCCAAGATGCCACTTGCCACCAGTTTGGCCATATTTCAGAGCTGCAACATCACTGGAGTGCCCAAAAGCACAAGGTGTGCAATACTCAGAGACACGGCCAAGGTAAGAAAGGCTGAAAGGCGACCACCACTGAACAAGACACACAAGCTGAAACATCAAGACTGGGCCAAGAAATATCTCAAGACTGATTTTTCTAAGGTTTTATGGACTGATGAAATGAGAGTGAGTCTTGATGGGCCAGATGGATGGGCCCGTGGCTGGATTGGTAAAGGGCAGAGAGCTCCAGTCCCACTCAGGCGCCAGCAAGGTGGAGGTGGAGTACTGGTTTGGGCTGGTATCATCAAAGGTGAGCTTGTGGGGCCTTTTCGGGTTGAGGATGGAGTCAAGCTCAACTCCCAGTCCTACTGCAAGTTTCTGGAAGACACCTTCTTCAAGCAGTGGTACAGGAAGAAGTCTGCATCCTTCAAGAAAAACATGATTTTCATGCAGGACAATGCTCCATCACACGCGTCCAAGTACTCCACAGCGTGGCTGGCAAGAAAGGGTTTAAAAGAAGAAAAACTAATGACATGGCCTCCTTGTTCACCTGATCTGAACCCCATTGAGAACCTGTGGTCCATCATCAAATGTGAGATTTACAAGGAGGGAAAACAGTACACCTCTCTGAACAGTGTCTGGGAGGCTGTGGTTGCTGCTGCACGCAATGTTGATGGTGAACAGATCAAAACACTGACAGAATCCATGGATGGCAGGCTTTTGAGTGTCCTTGCAAAGAAAGGTGGCTATATTGGTCGCTGATTTGTTTTTGTTTTGTTTTGAATGTCAGAAATGTATATTTGTGAATGTGGAGATGTTATATTGGTTTCACTGGTAAAATAAATAATTGAAATGGGTATATATTTGTTTTTGTTGTTGCCTAATAATTATGCACAGTAATAGTCACCTGCACACACAGATATCCCCTAAAATAGCTAAAACTAAACACAAACTAAAAACTACTTCCGAAAACATTCAGCTTTGATATTAATGTGTTTTTGGGTTCATTGAGAACATGGTTGTTGTTCAATAATAAAATTATTCCTCAAAATACAACTTGCCTAATAATTCTGCACTCCCTGTATGAGAGTAAGAAAGAAAAGTATATCTTTGTGTCCACCTTTCTCTGTTAATGCCCTACCTGGCCCCCTGGCAAAAGCTTTGCTAGATCCGCCCCTGCACAGTTACCAGCTGTCAGCTAAATAAAAAAAGGAGCTTGGTGTTTATTTCTCTCAGAAACAGTTCATAACTTCCCTTCAACTCATTCATGTCACCTAAAAAAAAGGTAAACCTGTTTCTCCATCACCAGTTCAGCTCTGATGATTCAGTAAGGATATCTGGTTTGGAACAGCCGTTTTTACAGCTGTGGCTGCAGCAAACATCAGCTGATACTAGAAATTAGAAGCAAATGAATTCTAACAACAGCTGATCAAGCTTAAACGTGCTGCTGTTGTTTAGCGCGATAAACAAACAAGAGAGAAAAGCCGATCATTGATCAGTTTCATGACTGAAGTTTGAACAGGCGAGAGAATGACAGGGGAGGCTGTCATAAAGTTCAACATCAGTAACTTAGCGCACACACAGCTGTATAGAAACTCCATCGTGCTAGCTACCACGCAGTACGAGTTATTATAACTGATTGTAAAAAGTCAGCACAACGAAAATAAACTACACCTAAACTCGGTTTATATCTGACCCAAATAGAGTGCAGGTCATAACTTCTTACCTGAAATTCAGTTCACCTCACGCTCCGACCGGCAGCCGCCTGCTTCTCCTGCCTTCGGTTTCCTGATCCACGATCTACCACCGGTCGATCGGCGGTCGCTCGCCGCCTCGTTCCCGCATGTTCTTTCTGACACACACGGTGGATAGCTGCCCTCGGTTGTAGCTCCGCGTCAGCGACTCACCAAACAACTCAGTTATTTTTTCCACATCGACCAGCATCTGGACAATCCACCGCCTTTCACTGTTTGTACCGTTACATTTAAAAAACCCTCATCGGCTCATAAAAACGAAAAATAAGTCCAGCTATGACCCTGAGTCAAAAAGACAGCTTTGCAGGCACCGAAAACATCAGAGCTAATATGGGATGTCTTGGTAACACGAGCAGATATTTGAAGTTTACATCTGGCCAATCCACCACCTTTCACTGTTTATACCGTTACTAAAATGAATAAATAAATAAATCATCGGTCCATATAAACGAAAAACAAGTCCAGCTAAAACACATACTGTCGGCGAAGCGACCGGTGCTGACACGAGTTTCACCCGCCTCAATATAAGCCAAGCCTGGGTGCTTTTTTCACGAAGGGTCGCTAAGCGGTGCTAGCTAACTATGCTAGCGGCGCTAGCTAGCTAGCCGGCTATCAGCAACACATAAGAGAACTGCTGCTAAATAAACTACACCTAAACTCGGTTTATATCTGACCCAAATAGAGTGCAGGTCATAACTTCTTACCTGAAATTCAGTTCACCTCACGCCCTGCCTTCGCTTTCCCTGATCCACGATTGACCTCGCGTTAGCAAACACCGGTCGATCGGTGGTCGCGGCATGTCCTTTCTGTCATACACCGTGGATAGCTGCCCACTGTTGTAGCTCCGCGTTATAGCACCACCAAACAACTCAGTTATTTTTTCCACATCCAGCTGTAACTCCGATTCTGTGCGAGCATTTGCGAGAGACCGGGAGGTGAAACGACAGAGAGAGTCCCCTCGCTATCCATTTGCAGCCAAGCGCGGCAGCTAGCTAGGTAGCCGGCTAGCTGTCAGGCAGGACCAACGTCGTCAGAGCACTGTCGCTAAATATGGGATGTCTTGATAAAACAAGCAGATATTTGAAGTTTACACACCTACATTCTCGCCTGAAAATATCTTAAAAGTTTATTTTGTGACCTAGAAACACGAATAAAAGACATATAAAACGAAGTGGTGGCCGCCATTGTTCACTCTGTAGAGGCGTGCTATGAATTGTGGGATATGGAGTTTTCAACACAAGGATAAATCTTTTCGGCTGTACTACTCCCGGTATACCACTAGAGAGAGCCAAGACACCACAAATGAAGTCTGTTTATTTGGCGCCAAAAGATGAATTGGCCTAAATTTGTACTAAAATATTAATATTTAAAAACTATAAAAGTCATAAACACCAAAAGTCACAACATAATAGTCCAGCTCCAGCCGCACAAAATGATCTAACATATGTAATCCTAATGTCAAAACTGTTTGGCAGAGGAGCGGGAAAATTTTCACTAAAATATTAATATTTAAAAACTATAAAATTCATAAACACCAAAAGTCATAGCACACCATTCCAGATCCGGCCGCACAAAATGAGGTAACATATATGAAGCTTGTCTCAAAACTGCGGGCGTGATACGTGCCGTAAATTTAGGCGGAAGATGGAGAATAATAATAATAATAATAAGAATAATAAATCCGACGAATAGTAATATGTGTGCCTCTTTCCATAGGCACACATAATAATAAATCCGAGGAATAGTAATATGTGTGCCTCTTGGCATAGGCACACATAATAAGAACTAGAAAGCGAAAATTTCAGAAGAAATTTTATGTGTGCCTATGCCGCTGCTATTCAGTGTAGTTTGCCATTCATATAGCTACAGAGAGCAAAACTCAGAAGAGCACCCATTCTCCACCATGAACTATGGTAAAAACAAACACCGCTCACGCTTCACAGATAACAGCTTACAGTTTTGTGTAAAGATGAAGTTACCAGTACAGCGCCGATTTGCAGGCGCTGTGCACACAGGTTCATGAGCAGAAGTCCCATTGTACCACGGCAGATCCGACAATGTTTGCATGAACACGCTTTGAAGCATTACGTTATGGACCACTTTTCACACATGGTTGGTGTACCCAAACAGCCGGCTGTAGCTTTTCAACTCACAGCCCGACACACACCCAAAAACAGCCGAGAGAGCACAGACTACGCCTGAGAGGCGTGATTGCAGGTGCCGCTCAGGTGGGTCCACCTCCCTGCAGCGGCACTGCAGACCACGCCCGACACACACATCAAACACGTAAAATAAATATTTATGCACTTTTGCATTCACTTTTTGTTTTTGTTATTTTTACACAGTGTTCTGAATGATGAACAATGGTCTACAGCCAATCTTGTGTATTATTATACAAACTTTGGTTGTAAGATTCAGATAACTATTTAATAAAAGCTAAATATTTTATATGAGAGTAAGAAAGAAAAGTATATCTTTATGTCCACCTTTCTCTGTTAATGCCCTACCTGGCCCCCTGGCAAAAGCTTTGCTAGATCCGCCCCTGCACAGTTACCAGCTGTCAGCTACACAAAAAAGGAGCTTGGTGTATATTTGTCTGTCAGAAACAGTTCTTAACTTCCTTCAACTCATTCATGTCACCTAAGGGTAAACCTGTTTCTCCATCACCAGTTCAGCTCTGATGATTCAGTAAGGACATCTCCTGATTTCATCTTCATGCTCCAGCAAACATCAGCTGATACTAGAAATTAAAATCAAAAGAATTCTAACAACAGCTGATCAAGCTTAAACGTGCTGCTGTTGTTTAGCGCGATAAACAAACAAGAGAAAAGCCGATCATTGATCAGTTTCATGACTGAAGTTTCAACAGGCGAGAGAATGACAGGGAGGCTGTCATAAAGTTCAACATTGGTAACATCGGTAACTTAGCGCAAGACACAGCTGTATACAAACTCCGTAGTGCTAGCTAGCACGCAGTACGAGTTATTGTAAGTGATTGAAAAAGTCAGCACAACGAAAATAAACTACACCTAAACTCGGTTTATATCTGACCCAAATAGAGTGCAGGTCATAACTTACCTGAAATTCAGTTCACCTCATGCTCCTGCCTTCGCTTTCCCTGATCCACGATTGACCTCGCGTTAGCAAACACCGGACGATCGGCGGTAGCCTCACCGCCTTGTATGTCTCGTTCGCGGCATGTCCTTTCTGTCATACACCGGTGGATAGCTGCCCACTGTTGTAGCTCCGCGTTATAGCACCACCAAACAACTCAGTTATTTTTTCCACATCCAGCTGTAACTCCGATTCTATGCCAGCATTTGCGAGACCGGGAGGTGAAACGACAGAGAGAGTCCCCTCGCTATCCATTTGCAGCCAAGGCGCGGCAGCTAGCTAGGTAGCCGGCTAGCTGTCAGGCAGGACCGACGTAGTCAGAGCACTGTCGCTAAATATGGGATGTCTTGATAAAACAAGCAGATATTTGAAGTTTACACACCTACATTCTCGCCTGAAAATATCTTAAAAGCTTATTTTGTGACCTAGAAACACGAATAAAAGACATATAAAACGAAGTGGTGGCCGCCATTGTTCACTCTGTAGAGGCGTGCTATGAATTGTGGGATATGGAGTTTTCAACACAAGGATAAATCTTTTCGGCTGTACTACTCCCGGTATACCACTAGAGAGAGCCAAGACACCACAAATGAAGTCTGTTTATTTGGCGCCAAAAGATGAATTGGCCTAAATTTGCACTAAAATATTAATATTTAAAAACTATAAAAGTTATAAACACCAAAAGTCATAACATAATAGTCCAGCTCCAGCCGCACAAAATGATCTAACATATGTAACCCTAATGTCAAAACTGTTTGGCAGAGGAGCGCGGGAAAATTTTCACTAAAATATTAATATTTAAAAACTATAAAATTCATAAACACCAAAAGTCATAGCACACCATTCCAGATCCGGCCGCACAAAATGAGGTAACATATATGAAGCTTGTCTCAAAACTGCGGGCGAGATTCGCTGCAAAATTTCAGGCGGAAACTGGAGAATAATAATAATAACTAGAAAGGAAAATTTCAGAAGAAATTTTATGTGTGCCTATGCCGCTGGTAATCAGTGTAGTTTGCCATTCATACAGCTACAGAGAGCAAAACTCAGCAGAGCACCCATTCTCCACCATGAACTATGGTAAAACAAACACCGCTCGCGCCTCACAGATGACAGCTTACAGTTTTGGGTAAAGATGAAGTGACTTTCAGACAGCGCCGATTTGCAGGCGCTGTGCACACAGGTTCATGAGCAGAAGTCCCATTGTACCACGGCAGACCCGACAATGTTTGCATGAACACGCTTTGAAGCATTACGTTATGGACCACTTTTCACACATGGTTGGTGTACCCAAACAGCCGGCTGTAGCTTTTCAACTCACAGCCCGACACACACCCAAAAAACAGCCGAGAGCACAGACTACGCCCGAGAGGCGTGATTGCAGGTGCCGCTCAGGTGGGTCCCCCCTGCAGCGGCACTGCAGACCACGCCCGCACACACATGAAACACGTAAAATAAATATTTATGCACTTTTGCATTCACTTTTTGTTTTTGTTATTTTTACACAGTGTTCTGAATGATGAACAATGGTCTACAGCCAATCTTGTGTATTATTATACAAACTTTGGTTGTAAGATTCAGATAACTATTTAATAAAAGCTAAATATTTTATATGAGAGTAAGAAAGAAAAGTATATCTTTGTGTCCACCTTTCTCTGTTAATGCCCTACCTGGCCCCCCTGGCAAAAGCTTTGCTAGATCCGCCCCTGCACAGTTACCAGCTGTCAGCTACACAAAAAAAAGGAGCTTGGTGTATATTTGTCTCTCAGAAACAGTTCATAACTTCCTTCAACTCATTCATGTCACCTAAGGGTAAACCTGTTTCTCCATCACCTGTTCAGCTCTGATGATTCAGTAAGGACATCTGGTTTGGAACAGCCGTTTTTACAGCTGTGGCTGCAGCAAACATCAGCTGATACTAGAAATTAAAAGCAAATGAATTCTAACAACAGCTGACCAAGCTTAAACATGCTGCTGTTGTTTAGCGCGATAAACAAAACAAGAGAGAAAAGCCGATCATTGATCAGTTTCATGACTGAAGTTTCAACAGGCGAGAGAATGACAGGGGAGGCTGTCATAAAGTTCAACATCGGTAACATCGGTAACTTAGCGCGCACACAGCTGTATACAAACTCCCTCGTGCTAGCTAGCACGCAGTACAAGTTATTGTAAGTGATTGAAAAAGTCAGCACAACGAAAATAAACTACACCTAAACTCGGTTTATATCTGACCCAAATAGAGTGCAGGTCATAACTTCTTACCTGAAATTCAGTTCACCTCATGCTCCTGCCTTCGCTTTCCCTGATCCACGATTGACCTCCGCGTTAGCAAACACCGGTCGATCGGGCGGTACCTCACCGCCTTGTATGTCTCGTTCGCGGCATGTCCTTTCTGTCACACACGGTGGATAGCTGCCCTCTGTTGTAGCTCCACCACCAAACAACTCAGTTATTTTTTCCACATCGACCAGCATCATCGGCCCATATAAACGAAAAATAAGTCCAGCTAAGACACAGACCCTTGCCGAGCGATCGGGCGATTAAACAAATTTTAGCCACCTCACTATCAGCCAAGCCTGGGTGGTTTTTCACGAAGGGTCGCTAGTCGCGCTTAGCTAGCTAAGCTAGCGGCGCTAGCTAGCTAGCCAGCCGGCTATCAGCAACACGTAAGAGAACTGTTGCTAAATAAACTACACCTAAACTCGGTTTATATCTGACCCAAATAGAGTGCAGGTCATAACTTCTTACCTGAAATTCAGTTCACCTCACGCTCCTGCCTTCGCTTTCCCTGATCCACGATTGACCTCGCGTTAGCAAACACCGGACGATCGGCGGTAGCCTCACCGCCTTTGTATGTCTCGTTCGCGGCATGTCCTTTCTGTCACACACCGTGGATAGCTGCCCTCTGTTGTAGCTCCACCACCAAACAACTCAGTTATTTTTTCCACATCGACCAGCATCATCGGCCCATATAAATGAAAAATAAGTCCAGCTAAGACACAGACCCTTGCCGAGCGATCGGGCGATTAAACAAATTTTAGCCACCTCACTATCAGCCAAGCCTGGGTGGTTTTTCAGGAAGGGTCGCTAGCCGCGCTAGCTAGCTAGGCTAGCTACCTAGCCAGCCGGCTATCAGCAACACGTAAGAGAACTGTTGCTAAATAAACTACACCTAAACTCGGTTTATATCTGACCCAAATAGAGTGCAGGTCATAACTTCTTACCTGAAATTCAGTTCACCTCACGCCCTGCCTTCGCTTCCCTGATCCACGATTGACCTCCGCGTTAGCAAACACGGTCGCCTGCCTCGTATGTCTCATTCGCGGCATGTCCTTTCTGTCATACACCGTGGATAGCTGCCCACTGTTGTAGCTCCGCGTTATAGCACCACCAAACAACTCAGTTATTTTTTCCACATCCAGCTGTAACTCCGATTCTATGCGAGCATTTGTGAGAGACCGGGAGGTGAAACGACAGAGAGAGTCCCTCGCTATCCATTTGCAGCCAAGCGCGGCAGCTAGCTAGGTAGCCGGCTAGCTGTCAGGCAGGACCGACGTAGTCAGAGCACTGTCGCTAAATATGGGATGTCTTGATAAAACAAGCAGATATTTGAAGTTTACACACCTACATTCTCGCCTGAAAATATCTTAAAAGCTTATTTTGTGACCTAGAAACACGAATAAAAGACATATAAAACGAAGTGGTGGCCGCCATTGTTCACTCTGTAGAGGCGTGCTATGAATTGTGGGATATGGAGTTTTCAACACAAGGATAAATCTTTTCGGCTGTACTACTCCCGGTATACCACTAGAGAGAGCCAAGACACCACAAATGAAGTCTGTTTATTTGGCGCCAAAAGATGAATTGGCCTAAATTTACACTAAAATATTAATATTTAAAAACTATAAAAGTTATAAACACCAAAAGTCATAACATAATAGTCCAGCTCCAGCCGCACAAAATGATCTAACATATGTAACCCTAATGTCAAAACTGTTTGGCAGAGGAGCGGGAAAATTTTCACTAAAATATTAATATTTAAAAACTATAAAATTCATAAACACCAAAAGTCATAGCACACCATTCCAGATCCGGCCGCACAAAATGAGGTAACATATATGAAGCTTGTCTCAAAACTGCGAGGCGAGATTCGCTGCAAAATTTCAGGCGGAAACTGGAGAATAATAATAATAATAATAACTAGAAAGCGAAAATTTCAGAAGAAATTTTATGTGTGCCTATGCCGCTGCTAATCACTGTAGTTTGCCATTCATACGGCTACAGAGAGCAAAACTCAGAAGAGCAGCCATTCTCCACCATGAACTATGGTAAAACAAACACCGCTCACGCTTCACAGATGACAGCTTACAGTTTTGTGTAAAGATGAAGTTACTTCATTACAGCGCCGATTTGCAGGCGCTGTGCACACAGGTTCATGAGCAGAAGTCCCATTGTACCACGGCAGACCCGACAATGTTTGCATGAACACGCTTTGAAGCATTACATTATGGACCACTTTTCACACATGCATTCACTTTTTGTTTTTGTTATTTTTACACAGTGTTCTGAATTATGAACAATGGTCTACAGCCAATCTTGTGTATTATTATACAAACTTTGGTTGTGAGATTCAGATAACTATTTAATAAAAGCTAAATATTTTATATGAGAGTAAGAAAGAAAAGTATATCTTTGTGTCCACCTTTCTCTGTTAATGCCCTAGCTGCCCCTGCACAGTTACCAGCTGTCAGCTACACAAAAAGGAGCTTGGTCTTTGTCTCTCAGAAACAACTCATAACTTCCCTTCAACTCATTCATGTCACCTAAAGTGTAAACCTGTTTCTCCATCACCAGTTCAGCGCTGATGATTCAGTAAGGACATCTCCTGATTTCATCTTAATGCTCCAGCAAACATCAGCTGATACTAGAAATTAAAATCAAAAGAATTCTAACAACAGCTGATCAAGCTTAAACGTGCTGCTGTTGTTTAGCGCGATAAATAAGAGCGAACAGCCGATCATTGATCAGTTTCATGATTGACGTTTCAACACGCGAGAGAATGACAGGGGAGGCTTCGTAACGACAGAATAAATCATAATGTTTTCTCTGAATGTGGGACGATTCCGTTTTTACGGCACGGCAACTCTATGAACTAACCCTAATGAATAAAATAAAGTCCAACGTCAGTAACTTAGTGCGCACACAGCTGTATATAAACTCCCATGGCAGTACGATTGTAAAAGGTCAACGAAAATAAATTACACCTAAACTCGGTTTATATCTGACCCAAATAGAGTGCAGTTCATAACTTACCTGAAATTCAGTTCACCTCACGCTCCTGCCTTGGTTTCCTGATCCACGATTGACCTCGCGTTAGCAAACACGGTCGATCGGCGGTAGCCTCACCGCCTCATATGTCTCCTTCGCGGCATGTCCTTTCTGTCACACACCGGTGGATAGCTGCCCTCTGTTGTAGCTCCACCACCAAACAACTCAGTTATTTTTTCCACATCGACATCAGCTGATACTAGAAATTAAAAGCAAATGAATTCTAACAACAGCTGATCAAGCTTAAACGTGCTGCTGTTGTTTAGCGCGATAAATAAGAGCGAACAGCCGATCATTGATCAGTTTCATGATTGACGTTTCAACACGCGAGAGAATGACAGGGGAGGCTTCGTAACGACAGAATAAATCATAATGTTTTCTCTGAATGTGGGACGATTCCGTTTTTACGGCAGGGCAACTCTATGAACTAACCCTAATGAATAAAATAAAGTCCAACGTCAGTAACTTAGTGCGCACACAGCTGTATATAAACTCCCGTGGCATTACGATTGTAAAAGGTCAACGAAAATAAATTACACCTAAACTCGGTTTATACTCGGTTTTAACGAAAAATAAGTCCAGCTAAAACACATACTGTCGGCGGCGAGCGACCGGGTGCTGACACGAGTTTCACCCGCCTCAATATAAGCCAAGCCTGGGTGCTTTTTTTCACGAAGGGTCGCTAGCGGCGCGCGAGCTAACTATGCTAGAAGGCGCTAGCTAGCTAGCCAGCTATCAGCAACACATAAGAGAACTGCTGCTAAATAAACTACACCTAAACTCGGTTTATATCTGACCCAAATAGAGTGCAGGTCATAACTTACCTGAAATTCAGTTCACCTCACGCTCCTGCCTTCGCTTTCCCTGATCCACGATTGACCTCCGCGTTAGCAAACACCGTTGATCTGCGGTCGCGGCATGTCCTTTCTGTCATACACCGTGGATAGCTGCCCACTGTTGTAACCGCATTATAGCACCACCAAACAACTCAGTTATTTTTTCCACATCCAGCTGTAACTCCGATTCTGTGCGAGCATTTGCGAGACCGGGAGGTGAAAGGAGAGAGAGTCCCTCGCTGTCCATTTGCAGCCAAGTCGCGGCAGCTAGCTAGGTAGCCGGCTAGCTGTCAGGCAGGACCGAGGTCGTCAGAGCATTGTCGCTAATATGGGATGTCTTGATAAAACAAGCAGATATTTGAAGTTTACACACCTACATTCTCGCCTGAAAATATCTTAAAAGTTGATTTTGTGACCTAGAAACACTAATAAAAGACATATAAAACGAAGTGGTGGCCGCCATTGTTTAACTCGGCAGAGGTGTGCTATGAATTGTGGGATATTGAGTTTTCCACCAAGCATTACCGTAACTTTTGAATGATTTGCGCAACCTTAAAAATTCCAATGGCTCCTGAAAGCAGCGACGCTGTGCGCACCGTTGAAATTGTCATCATTACGGTAATCCAAATAAGGGTAGACAGGCTGTACCACTCCCGGCATACCACTAGAGAGAGCCAACACACCACAAATGAAGTCTGTTTATTTGGCGCCAAAAGATGAATTGGCCTAAATTTGCACTAAAATATTAATATTTAAAAAACTATAAAAGTCATGAACACCAAAAGTCATGACATAATAGTCCAGCTCCAGCCGCACAAAATGATCTAACATATGTAACCCTAATGTCAAAACTGTTCGGCAGAGGAGCGGCGGGAAAATTTTCACTAAAATATTAATATTTAAAAACTATAAAATTCATAAAGACCAAAAGTCATAGCACACCATTCCAGATCCGCCGCACAAAATGAGGTAACATATATGAAGCTTGTCTCAAAACTGCGGGCGAGATTCGCTGCAAAATTTCAGGCGGAAACTGGAGAATAATAATAATAATAACTAGAAAGCGAAAATTTCAGAAGAAATTTTATGTGTGCCTATGCCGCTGGTAATCAGTGTAGTTTGCCATTCATACGGCTACAGAGAGCAAAACTCAGAAGAGCAGCCATTCTCCACCATGAACTATGGTAAAACAAACACCGCTCACGCTTCACAGATGACAGCTTACAGTTTTGTGTAAAGATGAAGTTTACCAGTACAGCGCCGATTTGCAGGCGCTGTGCACACAGGTTCATGAGCAGAAGTCCCATTGTACCACGGCAGACCCGACAATGTTTGCATGAACACGCTTTGAAGCATTACATTATGGACCACTTTTCACACATGCATTCACTTTTTGTTTTTTGTTATTTTTACACAGTGTTCTGAATTATGAACAATGGTCTACAGCCAATCTTGTGTATTATTATACAAACTTTGGTTGTGAGATTCAGATAACTATTTAATAAAAGCTAAATATTTTATATGAGAGTAAGAAAGAAAAGTATATCTTTATGTCCACCTTTCTCTGTTAATGCCCTAGCTGCCCCTGCACAGTTACCAGCTGTCAGCTACACAAAAAAGGAGCTTGGTCTTTGTCTCTCAGAAACAACTCATAACTTCCCTTCAACTCATTCATGTCACCTAAAGTGTAAACCTGTTTCTCCATCACCAGTTCAGCTCTGATGATTCAGTAAGGACATCTCCTGATTTCATCTTCATGCTCCAGCAAACATCAGCTGATACTAGAAATTAAAATCAAAAGAATTCTAACAACAGCTGATCAAGCTTAAACGTGCTGCTGTTGTTTAGCGCGATAAATAAGAGCGAACAGCCGATCATTGATCAGTTTCATGATTGACGTTTCAACACGCGAGAGAATGACAGGGAGGCTTCGTAACGACAGAATAAATCATAATGTTTTCTCTGAATGTGGGGACGATTCCGTTTTTACGGCAGGGCAACTCTATGAACTAACCCTAATGAATAAAATAAAGTCCAACGTCAGTAACTTAGTGCGCACACAGCTGTATATATACTCCCGTGGCAGTACGATTGTAAAAGGTCAACGAAAATAAATTACACCTAAACTCGGTTTATATCTGACCCAAATAGAGTGCAGTTCATAACTTCTTACCTGAAATTCAGTTCACCTCACGCTCCTGCCTTGGTTTCCCTGATCCACGATTGACCTCCGCGTTAGCAAACACCGGTCGATCGGCGGTAGCCTCACCGCCTCATATGTCTCCTTCGCGGCATGTCCTTTCTGTCACACACCGGTGGATAGCTGCCCTCTGTTGTAGCTCCACCACCAAACAACTCAGTTATTTTTTCCACATCGACATCAGCTGATACTAGAAATTAAAAGCAAATGAATTCTAACAACAGCTGATCAAGCTTAAACGTGCTGCTGTTGTTTAGCGCGATAAATAAGAGCGAACAGCCGATCATTGATCAGTTTCATGATTGACGTTTCAACACGCGAGAGAATGACAGGGGAGGCTTCGTAACGACAGAATAAATCATAATGTTTTCTCTGAATGTGGGACGATTCCGTTTGTACGGCACGGCAACTCTATGAACTAACCCTAATGAATAAAATAAAGTCCAACGTCAGTAACTTAGTGCGCACACAGCTGTATATAAACTCCCGTGGCATTACGATTGTAAAAGGTCAACGAAAATAAATTACACCTAAACTCGGTTTATACTCGGTTTTAACGAAAAATAAGTCCAGCTAAAACACATACTGTCGGCGAGCGACCGGGTGCTGACACGAGTTTCACCCGCCTCAATATAAGCCAAGCCTGGGTGCTTTTTCACGAAGGGTCGCTAGCGGCGCGAGCTAACTATGCTAGCGGCGCTAGCTAGCTAGCCAGCTATCAGCAACACATAAGAGAACTGCTGCTAAATAAACTACACCTAAACTCGGTTTATATCTGACCCAAATAGAGTGCAGGTCATAACTTCTTACCTGAAATTCAGTTCACCTCACGCTCCTGCCTTCGCTTTCCCTGATCCACGATTGACCTCCGCGTTAGCAAACACCGGTCGATCTGCGGTCGCGGCATGTCCTTTCTGTCATACACCGGTGGATAGCTGCCCACTGTTGTAGCTCCGCATTATAGCACCACCAAACAACTCAGTTATTTTTTCCACATCCAGCTGTAACTCCGATTCTGTGCGAGCATTTGCGAGAGACCGGGGAGGTGAAAGGAGAGAGAGAGTCCCCTCGCTGTCCATTTGCAGCCAAGTGCGGCAGCTAGCTAGGTAGCCGGCTAGCTGTCAGGCAGGACCGAGGTCGTCAGAGCATTGTCGCTAATATGGGATGTCTTGATAAAACAAGCAGATATTTGAAGTTTACACACCTACATTCTCGCCTGAAAATATCTTAAAAGTTGATTTTGTGACCTAGAAACACTAATAAAAGACATATAAAATGAAGTGGTGGCCGCCATTGTTTAACTCGGCAGAGGTGTGCTATGAATTGTGGGATATTGAGTTTTCCACCAAGCATTACCGTAACTTTTGAATGATTTGCGCAACCTTAAAAATTCCAATGGCTCCTGAAAGCAGCGACGCTGTGCGCACCGTTGAAATTGTCATCATTACGGTAATCCAAATAAGGGTAGACAGGCTGTACCACTCCCGGCATACCACTAGAGAGAGCCAACACACCACAAATGAAGTCTGTTTATTTGGCGCCAAAAGATGAATTGGCCTAAATTTGCACTAAAATATTAATATTTAAAAACTATAAAAGTCATGAACACCAAAAGTCATGACATAATAGTCCAGCTCCAGCCGCACAAAATGATCTAACATATGTAACCCTAATGTCAAAACTGTTCGGCAGAGGAGCGCGGGAAAATTTTCACTAAAATATTAATATTTAAAAAACTATAAAATTCATAAAGACCAAAAGTCATAGCACACCATTCCAGATCCGGCCGCACAAAATGAGGTAACATATATGAAGCTTGTCTCAAAACTGCGGGGCGAGATTCGCTGCAAAATTTCAGGCGGAAACTGGAGAATAATAATAATAATAATAATAATAATAATAATAATAATAAATCCGAGGAATAGTAATATGTGTGCCTCTTGGCATAGGCACACATAATAATAATAATAATAAATCCGAGGAATAGTAATATGTGTGCCTCTTGGCATAGGCACACATAATAAATCCGACGAATAGTAATATGTGTGCCTCTTGGCATAGGCACACATAATAATAATAATAATAATAACTAGAAAGGGAAAATTTCAGAAGAAATTTTATGTGTGCCTATGCCGCTGTTAATCAGTGTAGTTTGCCATTCATACAGCTACAGAGAGCAAAACTCAGAAGAGCAGCCATTCTCCACCATGAACTATGGTAAAAACAAACACCGCTCGCGCCTCACAGATGACAGCTTACAGTTTTGGGTAAAGATGAAGTGACTTCAGTACAGCGCCGATTTGCAGGCGCTGTGCACACAGGTTCATGAGCAGAAGTCCCATTGTACCACGGCAGATCCGACAATGTTTGCATGAACACGCTTTGAAGCATTACGTTATGGACCACTTTTCACACATGGTTGGTGTACCCTCCCAGCCGGCTGTAGCTTTTCAACTCACAGCCCGACACACACCAAAAACAGCCGAGAGAGCACAGACTACGCCCGAGAGGCGTGATTGCAGGTGCCGCTCAGGTGGGTCCACCTCCTGCAGCGGCACTGCAGACCACGCCCGACACACACATCAAACACGTAAAATAAATATTTATGCACTTTTGCATTCACTTTTTGTTTTTGTTATTTTTACACAGTGTTCTGAATGATGAACAATGGTCTACAGCCAATCTTGTGTATTATTATACAAACTTTGGTTGTAAGATTCAGATAACTATTTAATAAAAGCTAAATATTTTATATGAGAGAAAGAAAGAAAAGTATATCTTTGTGTCCACCTTTCTCTGTTAATGCCCTACCTGGCCCCCTGGCAAAAGCTTTGCTAGATCCGCCCCTGCACAGTTACCAGCTGTCAGCTACACAAAAAAGGAGCTTGGTGTATATTTGTCTGTCAGAAACAGTTCATAACTTCCCTTCAACTCATTCATGTCACCTAAGGGTAAACCTGTTTCTCCATCACCTGTTCAGCTCTGATGATTCAGTAAGGACATCTGGTTTGGAACAGCCGTTTTTACAGCTGTGGCTGCAGCAAACATCAGCTGATACTAGAAATTAAAAGCAAATGAATTCTAACAACAGCTGATCAAGCTTAAACATGCTGCTGTTGTTTAGCGCGATAAACAAACAAGAGAGAAAAGCCGATCATTGATCAGTTTCATGACTGAAGTTTCAACAGGCGAGAGAATGACAGGGGAGGCTGTCATAAAGTTCAACATCGGTAACATCGGTAACTTAAGCGCGCACACAGCTGTATACAAACTCCCTCGTGCTAGCTAGCACGCAGTACAAGTTATTGTAAGTGATTGAAAAAGTCAGCACAACGAAAATAAACTACACCTAAACTCGGTTTATATCTGACCCAAATAGAGTGCAGGTCATAACTTCTTACCTGAAATTCAGTTCACCTCACGCTCCTGCCTTCGCTTTCCCTGATCCACGATTGACCTCGCGTTAGCAAACACGGTCGATCGGGCGGTAGCCTCACCGCCTTTATATGTCTCGTTCGCGGCATGTCCTTTCTGTCACACACGGTGGATAGCTGCCCTCTGTTGTAGCTCCACCACCAAACAACTCAGTTATTTTTCCACATCGACATCAGCTGATACTAGAAATTAGAAGCAAATGAATTCTAACAACAGCTGATCAAGCTTAAACGTGCAGCTGTTGTTTAGGCGATAAACAAACAAGAGCGAAAAAGCCGATCATTGATCAGTTTCATGATTGAAGTTGCAACAGGCAGAGAATGACAGGGGAGGCTTCGTAACGACAGAATAAATCGTAATATTTTCTCTGAATGTGGCACGATTCCGTTTGTGCGGCAACTCTACGAACGAACCCTTATGAATAAAATAAAGTCCAACGTCAGTAACTTAGCGCGCACAGCTGTATACAAACTCCCGTCGTGCTAGCTAGCACGCGCAGTACGATTGTAAAAAGTCAGCACAATGAAAACAAACTACACCTAAACTCGGTTTATATCTGACCCAATAGAGTGCAGTTCATAACTTCTTACCTGAAATTCAGTTCACCTCACGCTCCTGCCTTCGGTTTCCAGCATCATCGGCCCATATAAAGCGAAAAATAAGTCCAGCTAAAACACATACTGTCGGCGGCGACCGGGTGCTGACACGAGTTTCACCCGCCTCAATATAAGCCAAGCCTGGGTGCTTTTTCACGAAAGGGTCGCTAGCGGCGCGAGCTAACTTTGCTAGGCTATAGTTAGCTAGCCGGCTATCAGCAACACATAAGAGAACTGCTGCTAAATAAACTACACCTAAACTCGGTTTATATCTGACCCAAATAGAGTGCAGGTCATAACTTCTTACCTGAAATTCAGTTCACCTCACGCTCCTGCCTTCGCTTTCCTGATCCACGATTGACCTCCGCGTTAGCAAACACCGGTCGATCGGCGGTCGTGGCATGTCCTTTCTGTCATACACCGGTGGATAGCTGCCCACTGTTGTAGCTCCGCATTATAGCACCACCAAACAACTCAGTTATTTTTTCCACATCCAGCTGTAACTCCGATTCTGTGCGAGCATTTGCGAGAGACCGGGAGGTGAAAGGAGAGAGAGTCCCCTCCTGTGCATTTGCAGCCAAGCGCGGCAGCTAGCTAGGTAGCCCGGCTAGCTGTCAGGCAGGACCGAGGTCGTCAGAGCACTGTCACTAATATGATAAAACAAGCAGATATTTGAAGTTTACACACCTACATTCTCGCCTGAAAATATCTTAAAAGTTGATTTTGTGACCTAGAAACACTAATAAAAGACATATAAAACGAAGTGGTGGCGCCATTGTTTAACTTCGGCAGAGGTGTGCTATGAATTGTGGGATATGGAGTTTTCCACCAAGCATAGAAGCCATTGTGTTTACCGTAACTATTCAATGGTTCGCGCAACCTTAAAACCTCAATGGTTCCTGAAAGCAGCGAGGCTGTGCGGCGCCATTGATATTGTCATCATTACGGTATCCAAATAAGGGTCGACAGGCTGTACCACTCCCGGCATACCACTAGAGAGAGCCAACACACCACAAATGAAGTTTGAAATTTGTTTCAATGGGACAAAAGATGGCGCCAACACACCACAAATGAAGTCTGTTTATTTGGCGCCAAAAGATGAATTGGCCTAAATTTGCACTAAAATATTAATATTTAAAAACTATAAAAGTCATGAACACCAAAAGTCATGACATAATAGTCCAGCTCCAGCCGCACAAAATGATCTAACATATGTAACCCTAATGTCAAAACTGTTCGGCAGAGGAGCGCGGAAAATTTTCACTAAAATATTAATATTTAAAAACTATAAAATTCATAAAGACCAAAAGTCATAGCACACCATTCCAGATCCGGCCGCACAAAATGAGGTAACATATATGAAGCTTGTCTCAAAACTGCGGGCGAGATTCGCTGCAAAATTTCAGGCGGAAACTGGAGAATAATAATAATAATAATAATAATAAATCCGACGAATAGTAATATGTGTGCCTCTTGACCAAAAGTCATAGCACACCATTCCAGATCCGGCCGCACAAAATGAGGTAACATATATGAAGCTTGTCTCAAAACTGCGGGCGAGATTCGCTGCAAAATTTCAGGCGGAAACTGAGAATAATAATAATAATAATAATAATAATAAATCCGACGAATAGTAATATGTGTGCCTCTTGGCATAGGCACACATAATAATAATAATAAATCCGACGAATAGTAATATGTGTGCCTCTTGGCATAGGCACACATAATAAATCCGACGAATAGTAATATGTGTGCCTCTTGGCATAGGCACACATAACTAGAAAAATCTGCATTTCCTGCGAAAATGCTGTGTGGATGCCTTAACGCTGAAGCTGTCTGCTGAAAATGACTGAAAAAGATGAAAAGCTGCTAAAAATTGTATGGCAGTAAAGAAACTGAAAAATTCTGCTGAAAAGAGCTGAAGAAGCAGAGTTTTTTGCTGAAAAGCAGTGAAAAGGCAAAGATTCTGCTTAAAAGGGGTAAAGAAATTTGTACTGAAAAGAGGTGAAAAAGTTTCTTCTGAAATGACCAGAAGATACTGAGACTTGTACTGATAAGAGGTAAAAGGCTGAAAATTCTGCTTAAAATAGGTGAATCAGCAGAATTTCTACTGAAAACAGGTGAAGAAGTAGAAAGTTGCACTGAAAACAGGTGAAACAGCAGAATTTCTGCTAAAAAACAGATTTCTGCTGAAAACACCTGAAAAAGCCGGGATTTGTGTTGAAAAGGGGTGACGAAACTCACAATTCTGCTGAAACGGGGTGAAGAAGAGGTGTTGTGGTCTTGAGAAGAGTTAAATAAGTTGAACTGATATGTTTGGGTACAAATACTATGATTTGGCAATAATACTGCGTTTTAGCACAACTACTGAGATTTGATTAAAATATTATGACTTTGTACAAATACAATGTTTTGGCACAAATACTATGATTTAGTTCGAATGCTATGATTTGAAACAAATACTATGATTTGGCAGAAATACTATGATTTATTAGAAATACTATAATTTACCAGAAATACTATGTTTCTGCAAAACACTCTGATTTTGAAAATTACTATGCCTTAGTAGTAATACTATAACATAACAGATATACTGTGATTATGCAGACATTCTGTTTTTACACAAATACTATAATATGGCAGAAATACTATGTTTTAGTACAAATACTATGATTTGCTTTAAATACTATGATTTGGCACATATACTATATTCAGCAGATATACTATAACATAACAGAAAGTCTACGACTTAGTAGTAATACTATAACATAACAGATATAGTATGATTTTGCAGACAGTCTATGTTTTTGCACAAATACCACAATATGGCAGAAATACTATGATTCGGCACAAGTACTATGATTTAGTACAAATACTATGATTGGGCAGAAATACTATGTTTCAGTACATATACTATGATTTGGCAGGAATAGTATGATTTAGCAGAAATACTATGATTGGGTACAAATACTACTTAATTGGCAGAAATACTGTGACTTAGTAGCAATACTATAACATAACAGATATACTGTGATTATGCAGACATTCTGTTTTTACACAAATACTATAATATGGCAGAAATACTATGTTTTATTACAAATACTATGATTTGCTTTAAATACTACGATTTGGCACATATACTATATTCAGCACATATACTTTAACATATCATTTAGAAGAAATACTATGACTCGATACAAATACGATGCTTTGGCACAAATACTATGATTTGCTATAAATACTATGATTTGGCACATATACTATGATTTGCTATAAATACTATGATTTGGCACATATACTATATTCAGCAGATATACTATAACATAACAGAAAGTCTACGACTTAGAAGTAATACTATAACATAACAGATATACTGTGATTATGCAGACATTCTGTTTTTACACAAATACTATAATATGGCAGAAATACTATGATTCGGCGCAAGTACTATGATTTAGTACAAATACTATGATTGGACAGAAATACTATGTTTCAGTACAAATACTATGATTTGGCAGGAATAGTATGATTTAGCAGAAATACTATGATTGGGTACAAATACTACGAAATACTACAAATACCTGAAAACAGGTGAAGAAGCACAAATTTTTGCTGAAAAGTGGTAAAAAGAAATTTTGCCATGAGCAGGATTTGAACCTGGCCTTCCTGGTCTCAAGGGAGCTACTCATCTCACTGAGCCAAACTCATTCTCTCAAAGAAGAGGTGGATAGACTGACAATTCTGCTGAAATCAGCAGAAGCTGCTGAGAATTGTGCTGATAAGAGGCGAAAAGGATGAAAATTTTGCAGAAAAGAGGTGAATCAGCAGAATTTCTGCAGAAAAGAGGCAAAGAAGCAGAACGTTGCGCTGAAAAGAGGTGAATCAGCAGAGTTTCTGCTGACAAGAAGTTTTTTCTGAAAACAGCCCAAAAAGCTGGAATTTGTGCTGAAAAGGGTGAAAAAATGAAAATTTTGCTGAAAAGGGGTGAAGAAGCTGAAGAAGCTAAAGTATACTAAATCAAAGTATTTGTGCCAAAACATAGTGTTTCTGCCATATTGTGGTACTACTACATTACAACATGAATACGGATTAAAGATGAAAGAAACTGGCAACAAATTCCTCCACTACAAACCAGTCTGATACCACTTCTTTGCAGCGTTCACGTTTACTAAGGCACTACCCAAAAGGCGCCACAAGAGGGCACTCCAACACAAGAGATGAGGTGAATGAGCAGAATTTCTGCTGAAAAGAGGCAGAAGGTTCTGTATGTAGAAAAAGAAACACTGTTGAACCATGTGTGAAATAAATAAAGAAATGAAATGAAAGAACAACCTGGTTCTGCTCAAATTCACCAATCAGAGGTACTGCCTCAGTCTGCTTCATCAGGCTGTGTACTTGTTTCTGCCATGGGGCGTTAACAAGAATCTGAGGTCCATATTAGAAAAGCTGCTAAAATCATAAAACTTTGCAGAATTGTAATAAATTAGCAATATAAATTACAGGTCTGTGATAGTGTATAAATTTGTAGTGAAAAAAAAAAACGTGGACCAACGTGGGATTGAACCCACGACCTTTGAGCTGCAGAGCCGTGTCATTACTGATTGCGCCACCTGGAAAGGGGGTGGCGGTCTGAAAGACAGATACTTGGGCAGTCAGAAAATAGATCGCGGTGAGAGGCGAAAAACGCCGTTTTTTGGAGTTACAAAACGTCGTGTAACTCAAAAACTAGGTGGGATAGAAGCATAATTCATGTACTGGGTGAATCAGCGGACTTTGGTGTACTTTCACTGCGATTTTCACAGCTCTTTGTGCCTCCATCGCGGAGATATGACAAGAGAAGAAACGGCTTCATTTCCAGAGTTTGAAGACTGAGAGAAGGACAGATTTCCACCCCTCAAACAAACGTAATTCATTGCTCAACGGTAAGATAATTGTAAAAACTGCTTCCACTGTGAGTGTCAGCAGTGTCTGAAGATATATTGGCACAAGCCTCATGTCCTAACTTTGCTTTGTTAAAGAGATATGGCGATTTTAAAATGCCTCCCATTACAGAATTTCAGCTCTGAATTTCAAAACCTCCCCATAGACTTTGAATGGGGAGTATTGAGACCTTGTGTCACTCCGAGGCAAATTGCGAAAAAACGGTAAATCTCACAATAAAGATAGTGACATTGTCTGAAAGCCAGCAAAAATACCTACGTTTTGATGTATAATTTGTGGGGATTGAGTGGAAATTGAGTGAGTCGCAAGAAGTTGTTTAGACATGAAGAAAATTCAGAACGGACCAGCACTCACTCTGACTTAATTGCATAGCAACCATAGCAACGCATGTATTTTCTGAAAATCACAATTTTGCAACTGAAAACTTAAAAGAGATAAGATTAAAACGGTAGAAGATCTGAAAAAGCTGAATCAGACAGGAATAGCCCAATAATCTGAGAACATTTTAAAGTTTGAATGGAGTTTCTAGGTGAAAGTATGACAAAGTAGTTAAGTTTCAAAGACAAGCAAGTTTTAGCAGAATTGTGGAAGGTTCCCATTCATTTCAATGGGACAAATTAAAGGAAAAAGTGTAATATTTTAAAAGTATAACAGTAATAAACACCAAAAGTCATAGCCGGCATTAGCAGAAAGAGCAGAACAGTTTAGAGTTTGAACGGAGAAAATCGGCTGAAAACTGAGGGAGTAGATAAGTGCCAAAAAGTGTACGGAAGCAACTAGGGGAATAATAACTAGAAAAAAAATTTGCATTTCCTGCGAAAATGCTGTGTGGATGCCGCAACGCTGAAGCTGTCTGCTGAAAATGACTGAAAAAGATGAAAAGCTGCAAGAATTGTATGGCAGTAAAGAAACTGAAAAATTATGCTGAAAACAAGTGAAAAAAACCCAGAAATTTTTGCTGAAAAGAGGTGAAAAGGCAAAGATTCTGCTTCAAAGGGGTACAGAAGTTCAAATTTGTACTGAAAAGAGGTGAAAGGGTTTCCTCTGAAATGAGCAGAAGATACTGAGATTTGTACTGATAAGAGGTGAAAGGCTGAAAATTCTGCTTAAAATACGTGAATCAGCAGAATTTCTACTGGAAAGAGGTAAAGAAGTAGTTGCACTGAAAACAGGTGAATCAGCAGAATGTCTGCTAAAAAAGAGATTTCAGTTCAAAACACCTGAAAAATCTGGGATTTGTGCTGAAAAGGGGTGAAAAAACTCACAATTCTGCTGAAAAGGGTTGAAGAAGAGGTGTTGGGCTGTTGAGAAGAGTTAAATAAGTTGAACTGATATGTTTGGGTACAAATACTATGATTTGGCAGAAATAGTATGATTTGGCAATAATACTGCGTTTTAGCACAACTACTGAGATTTGATTGAAATACTATGATTTAGAAAAGATATTATGACTTTGTACAAATACAATGTTTTGACACAAATACTATGATTTGGTTCAGATGCCATGATTTGAAACAAATACTATGATTTGGCAGAAATACTGTTATTTAGTTGAAATACTATGATTTTCCAGAAATATTATGCCTTAGTAGTAATACTATAACATGACAGATATATGATGATTTTGCAGACATTCTGGTTTTACACAAGTACTATAATGTGGCAGAAATACTATGTTTTAGCACAAATACTATGATTTGCTATAAATACTATGATTTGGCACATATACTATATTCAGCAGATATACTATAACAAAATAGAGAGTCTACGACTTAGTAATAATACTATAACATAATAGATATACTATGATTTTGCAGACAGTCTATGTTTTTGCACAACTAGCACAATGTGGCAGAAATACTATGATTTGGCACAAGTACCATGGTTTAGTAGAAATACTCTTTTGGCACAAATACTATGTTTCAGTACAAATACTATGATTTGGCAATAATACTGCATTTCAGCACAACTACTGAGATTTGATTGAAATACTATGATTTAGAAGAAATACTATGATTGAGCAGAAGTACTAAGATGTAGTAGAAGTACTTTGATGTAGCACAAATACTATTATGGAGGAGTAATACTTTAACATGGGAGAATTATTGAGACACACACACACATACACAGAGAGCAAAGTGTACAGGGGCTGTTAAGAGTCTGGGCTTGGTATATCTAGGTCAGCTAAATTGGCTGCACCTGCTGTAATCAGCACTTACACACACAGACACAGAGAGAGCTATGGCTTTTCTTCAGTGTATTTCTCACATTCAGGATTCCCCTCGAACAAATGGCCATAATTTCCTAACCGTAGGAGCTAGAACGGTCATTCTGACACCGTTTTGTTCAGAAGAGATGGGGGAATCTGCAGGTCTTCATAATTCAGAGATAAAATATAAATTATTGAAGATATATGACTTGTAATACACTGTAACTGAGTAGAGGCGAAGCAAAACTGCCTTGACTTGCCCTCAAACAACGTTTTGTACCTCTGAATCTGTATGGAGCATCAAAATCATTCTTTCACCGTAAGAAACAGCACGCTTTGGTGAACAGTCATGGAAATTTTCAGGTCTCTGTGGAAATCCATCAAAAAGATCTGACGAGAGAAAAAAGTGCCTCATTTCCAGAGTTTGAAATCTGAAGAAATCTGAGCGAGAGACAAATTTCCTATCCTCAAACAAGTATAATTCATGGCCAAACGGTAATAGCTGAGAAAAACTTCTTGAATTGTGAGCATCAGGGTGTCTGAAGATATATTGGCACAAGCCTCATGTCTCAACTTTGTTTCGTTAAGGAGATATGACGATTTGAAAATGCTTCTCATTAGAGAAATCCAGCGCTGATTTTGAAGAAACTCTCCATTGAGTTTCTATGGAGAGTTTTCAGACTTTGTGTTACTCTGAGGAGATTTGCAAAAAATCTATAAGTCCCACAAGAATGATAGTGACATTTTCTGAAAGCCAGCAAAAATACCTACGTTTGGATGTATAATTTGTGGGAGTTGAGTGGAAATTGAGCGAGTAGCAAGAAGTTGTTCAGACATGAAGAGAAAATTCAGAATAGACGAGTGTACACTCTGAGTTAATTGCATAGCAACCATAACAACGCATGTATTTTCTGAAAAATCACAATTTTGCAACTCAAAACTTAAAGAGGTATAAGATTAAAACGGTAGAAGATCTGAAAAAGCTGAATCAGACAGGAATAGCCCAATAATCTGAGAACATTTTAAAGTTTGAATGGAGTTTCTAGGTGAAAGTATGACAAAGTAGTTAAGTTTCAAAAACAAGCAAGTTTTAGCAGAATTGTGGAAGTTTTCCATTCATTTCAATGGGACAAATTAAAGGAAAAAGTGTAATATTTTAAAAAGTATAAGAGTAATAAACACCAAAAGTCATTGCCGGAAAGAGCAGAAAGAGCAGAACAGTATAGAGTTTGAACTGAGAAAATCGGCTGAAAACTGAGGAAGTAGTTAAGTGCCAAAAAAAGTGTACGGAAGCAACTAGAAGAATAACTAGAAAAATTTGCATTTCCTGCGAAAATGCTGTGTGGATGCCTATAACGCTGAAGCTGTCTGCTGAAAAGCTGAAAAAGATGAAAAGTTGCAAAAGTTGTATGGTGGTGAAGAAACTGAAAATTCCGCTGAAAACAAGTGAAGAAGGAGAGATTTTTGCTTAAAAGTGGTGAAAAGCAAAAATTCTACTGCAAAGGGGTAAAGACGGCGAAATTTTGCTAAAAAGTGGTGAAAGAAACCCCCTATGTTGCCATGAGCAGGATTCGAACCCGGCCCTCCTGGTCTCAAGGCAGCTACTCATCTCACTGAGCCAAAGTCATTCTCCCAATGAGGAGGTGGAGAGACTGACACTTTTGCTGAAATGAGCAGAAGCTGCTGAGAATTGTGCTGATAAGAGGAGAAAAGGCTGAAAATTTTGCAGAAAAGAGGTGAATCAGCAGAATTTCTGCAGAAAAGAGGTAAAGAAGCAGAAAGTTGCACTGAAAAGAGATGAATCAGCAGAATTTCTGCTCAAAAGTGTTTTTTTCTGAAAACAGCTGAGATTTGTGCTAATAAGAGGTGAAAAGGCTGAAAATTTTGCAGAAGAGGTGAATAAGCAGAATTTTCAGCAGAATTCTACCCGAAAAGATGTTTTGCTGAAAATACCTGAAAAAGCAGGGACTTGTGCTGAAAAGTGGTGAAAAAAAAAATATTGCCGTGAGCAGGATTTGAACCTGGCCCTCCTGGTGTCAAGGCAGCCACTCATCTCACTGAGCCAAACTCACGCTTGCAAAGAATAGGTGGAGAGACTCATAATTCTGCTGAAATGAGCAGAAGCTGCTCAAACTTCTGCAGAAAAGAGGTGAATCAGCAGAATTTCTGCTGAAAAGAGGTAAAACAACCTGTTTCTGCTCAAATTCACCAATCAGAGGTACTGCCTCTGTCTGCTTCATCAGGTGGGTACTTGTATGTATTTCTGCCATGGAGCATTAACAAGAATCTGAGGTCCATATTAGAAAAGCTGCTAAAATCATAAAGCGTGCGCTGAAAAGAGATGAATCAGCAGAGTTTCTGCTGAAAAGAGTTTTTTTTCTGAATACAGCCAAAAAGGCTGGAATTTGTGCTGAAAAGGGGTGAAAAAAATGAAAATTTTGCTGAAAAGGGGTGAAGAAGCTAAAGTATACCAAATCAAAGTATTTGTGCCAAAACATAGTGTTTCTGCCATATTGTGGTACTACTACATTACAACATGAATACGGATTAAAGATGAAAGAAACTGGCAACAAATTCCTCCACTACAAACCAGTCTGATACCACTTCTTTGCAGTGTTCACATTGACTAAGGCACTATCCAAAAGGCGCCACAAGAGGGCACTCCAACACAACAGATGACCTATGTACACTGATGCACTTAGTAACAGTCAGCCTCCTTGAATTGGCAGAAATACTGTGATTTAGTAGTAATACTATAACATAACAGATATACTGTGATGTTGCAGACAGACATAGTATGTTTTGCACTACTCATTTGTAGTGAAAAAAAATAGCAATATAAATTAGAGGTCTGTGATAGTGTATAAATTTGTAGGGAAAAAAATGTTGACCAAGGTGGGATTGAGCATACGACCTTTGAACTGCAGAGGCGTGTCATTACTTACTCTGCTGAAATTAGCAGAAGCTGCTGAGAATTGTGCTGATAAGAGGTGAAAAGGCTGAAAATTTTGCAGAAAAGAGGTGAATCAGCAGAATTTCTGCAGAAAAGAGGCAAAGGAGCAGAAACTTGCGCTGAAAAGAGATGAATCAGCAGAGTTTCTGCTTAAAAAGTTTTTTTTTTCTGAAACAGCCCCAAAAATGGAATTTGTGCTGAAAAGGGGTGAAAAAATGAAAATTTTGCTGAAAAGGGGTGAAGAAGCTAAAGTATACCAAATCAAAGTATTTGTGCCAAAACATAGTGTTTCTGCCATATTGTGGTATTTGTGCCACAAAAGTTACTACATTACAACATGAATACGGATTAAAGATGAAAGAAACTGGCAACAAATTCCTCCACTACAAACCAGTCTGATACCACTTCTTTGCAGTGTTCACGTTTACTAAGGCACTACCCAAAAGGCGCCACAAGAGGGCACTCCAACACAAGAGATGAGGTGAATGAGCAGAACTTCTGCAGAAAAGAGGCAGAACAAAAGAGAAAACTGAAAACAGCTTTTGCCATGACCGGGATTTGAACCTGGCCCTTCTGGTCTTAAGGCAGCTGCTCATCTCACTGAACCAAACTCATTCTCACAAAAGCAAGAGATGGAGCAACTGACAATTTTGCTAAATGAGCAGAAGCTGCTGAGAACTGTGCTGAGAAGAAGTGAAAAGGCTGAAAATTTTGCAGAAAAGAGGTGAATCAGCAGAATTTCTGCAGAAAAGAGGTAAAGAAGCAATAAGTTGCGCTGAAAGAGATGAATCAGCAGAATTTCTGCTCAAAAGAGTTTTTTTTTCTGAAAACAGCTGAGATTTGTGCTGATAAGAGGTGAAAAGGCTGAACATTTTGCAGAAAAGAGGTGAATCAGCAGAATTTCTGCAGAAAAGAGGTAAAGAAGCAATAAGTTGCGCTGAAAAGAGATGAATCAGCAGAGTTTCTGCTCAAAAGAGTTTTGTTTTTCTGAAAACAGCCAAAAAGCTGGAATTTGTGCTGAAAAGGGTGAAAAAATGAAAATTTTGCCTACAGGGTGAAGAAGCTAAAGTATACCAAATCAAAGTATTTGTGCCAAAACATAGTGTTTCTGCCATATTGTGGTACTACTACATTACAACATGAATACGGATTAAAGATGAAAGAAACTGGCAACAAATTCCTCCACTACAAACCAGTCTGATACCACTTCTTTGCAGTGTTCACGTTTACTAAGGCACTACCCAAAAGGCGCCACAAGAGGGCACTCCAACACAAGAGATGACCTATGTACACTGATGCACTTAGTAACAGTCAGCCTCCTACTTAGCCATTACGTAATACAGCGATATTACAGTGTACAAATTCACATAAATTTGCAGGGGAAAAAAACAAAGCAGGAACGAGCCCAAAACAATAAAATAACTGGGCTGCCATAGCTATTGCTAACTAGCACATACGCTAAAGGTAACTAAAACCAATACCAACCAATGTTTTTGCAGAAACACTGTAATTTCACTCAAATACTATGAAATAGCAGTAATACTATGATTTGGCAGAAATACTATGTCTTTGCAGAAACACTGTAATTTCACTCAAATAATATGAAATAGCAGTAATACTATGATTTGGCAGAAATACTATGTTTCAGTACAAATACTATGACAAAGCAGAAATACTATGACTTAGAAGTAATACTATAACAAAAGGGATTCCTCAAAATACTATGAAATTGGAGTAATTCTATGATTTGGCAGAAATACTGTACCATTACAAATACAATGCTTTGGTACAAATACTATATTTTGATTTCAATACTATGATTTGGCACGAGTAGTATGATTTAGTACAAATACTACGAATTGGCAGAAATACTGTGACTTAGTAGTAATACTATAACATAACAGATATACTATGATTTTGCAGACAGTCTATGTTTTTGCACAACTAGCACAATATGGCAGAAATACTATGATTTGGCACAAGTACTATGATTTAGTACAAATACTCTTATTGGCACAAATACTATGTTTCAGTACAAATACTACGATTTGGCAATAATACTGGGTTTTAGCACAACTACTGAGATTTGGGTGAAATACCATGATTTAGAAGAAATACTATGACTTCGTACAAATACAATGTTTTGGTTCAAATAATATGATTTGCAAAAAAATACTATGATTTGGCACAAGTACCATGATTTAGTACAAATACTACGATTTCGCTCAAATACTATGGAATTGCAGTAATACTATGATTTTGAAGGAATACTATGATTTGATAGAAATACTATGCCTTAGTAGTAATACTATAACATAACAGATATACTATGATTTTGCAGAAATTCTATGTTTTTGCACAAATACTACAATTTGGCAGAAATACTATGTTTGGGCAGTAATACTATGATTTGCTATAAATACTATGATTTGGCACATATACTATAATCAGCAGATATACTATAACATAACAGAAATTCTACGACTTAGTAGTAACACTATAATATAACAGAAATTTTAACTGGACACAAATAACATGATTTGCCCCAAAACCATGATTTGGCAAAAAAATACCATGATTTGGCACAAATACGATGATATTGCAGAAATACTATGATTGGGTACAAATACTATGATTTGGCACAAGTACTATGAATAAGTACAAATACTATGATTTGGCAGAAATACTATGACTTAGCAGAAATACTATGTTTTAACATAAATAATATCTTTTGACAGAAATTTCTGCTAAAGGTACTATTTCTGCTTTTAGCAGAAATACTGTAATTTTGCATAAACACTATGATTTGGGATAAATACTATGATTTGGCAGATATACTATATTCAGCAAATATACTATAACATAACAGACATTCCTCCACTTAGTAGTAATCTCATAACATAAAATAAATATTATGGTTCTGCCCAAAAACCATGATTTGGCACAAATACCATGATTTGTCAAAAATACTATGATTTAGCAGAAATACTATGATTGAGCAGAAGTACTAAGATGTAGTAGAAGTACTTTGATTTAGCACAAATACTATTATGGAGGAGTAATACTTTAACATGGGAGAAATATTGATACTCACACACACATACACAGAGAGCAAAGTGTACAGTGGCTGTTAAGAGTCTGTGCTTGGTATATCTAGGTCAGCTAAATTGGCTGCACCTGCTGTAATCAGCACTTACACACACAGACACAGACACAGCTATGAGTTTTCTGCAGTGTATTTCTCACATTCAGGATTCCCCTCGAACAAATGGCCATAATTTCCTAACCGTAGGGGCTAGAACGCTCATTCTGACACCGATTTGTTCAGAAGAGATGGGGAAAACTTCAGGCCTTCATAATTCAGAGATAAAATGTAAATTATTGAAGATATATGACTTGTAATACACTGTAACTGAGTAGAGGCGAAGCAAAACTGCCTTGACTTGCCCTCAAACAACGTTTTGTAACTCTAAATCTATATGGAGCATCAAAATCATTCTTTCACCGTAAGAAACAGCAGGCTTTGGTGAACAGTCATGGAAATTTTCAGGTCTCTGTTGAAATCAATCAAAAAGATATGACGAGAGAAAAAGTGCCTCATTTCCAGAGTTTGAAATCTGAAGAAATCTGAGCGAGGAAAAATTTCCTACCCTCAAACAAGTGTAATTCATGGCCAAACGGTAATAGGTGAGGAAAAAATTCTTGAATTGTGAGCATCAGGGATGTCTGAAGATATATTGGCACAAGCGTCATGTCTCAACTCTGTTTCGTTAAGGAGATATGACGATTTGAAAATGCCTCTCATTAGAGAATTCCAGCGCTGATTTTGAAGAAACTCTCCATTGACTTTCTATGGAGAGTTTTGAGACTTTATGTTACTCTGAGGAGATTTGCAAAAATCTATAAGTCCCACAACACTGATAGTGACATTTTCTGAAAGCCAGCAAAAATACCTACGTTTTGATGTATAATTTGTGGGGGTTGAGTGGAAATTGAGCGAGTAGCAAGAAGTTGTTCAGACATGAAAGAAAATTCAGAATAGACGAGTGCACACTCTGAGTTAATTGCATAGCAACCATAACAACGCATGTATTTTCTGAAAAATCACAATTTTGCAACTGAAAACTTAAAGAGGTATAAAATTAAAACGGTAGAAGATCTGAAAAAGCTGAATCATTCAGGAATAGCCCAATAGTCTGAGAACATTTTAAAGTTTGAATGGAGTTTCTAGGTGAAAGTATGACAAAGTAGTTAAGTTTCAAAGACAAGCAAGTTTTAGCAGAATTGTGGAAGTTTTCCATTCATTTCAATGGGACAAATTAAAGGAAAAAGTGTAATATTTTAAAAAGTATAACAGTAATAAACACCAAAAGTCATTGCCGGAAAGAGCAGAAAGAGCAGAACAGTATAGAGTTTGAACTGAGAAAATCGGCTGAAAACTGAGGAAGTAGTTAAGTGCCAAAAAGTGTACGGAAGCAACTAGAAGAATAATAATAATAAAGAATAAAGAGAAACAGGAACTCAATAGTGTGGAAGCCCTTTAAGGGCATCCACACAATAAAGAACTAGAAAAATTTGCATTTCCTACGAAAATGCAGTGTGGATGCCTTAACGCTGAAGCTGTCTGCTGAAAAGCTGAAAAAGCTGAAAAGTTGCAAAAAGTTGTATGGTGGTGAAAAAAACAAAAAAGCAGCAGAAGCTGCTGAGAATTGTGCTGAGAAGAGGTGAAAAGGCTGAAAATTTTGCAGAAAAGAGGTAAATCAGCAGAATTTCTGCAGAAAAGAGGCAGAACAAAAGAGAAAACTAAAAACAGGTTTTGCCCTGAGCAGGATTCGAACCTGGCCCTACCAGACTCAAAGCAGCTACTCATCTCACTGACCCAAACACATTCTCACAGGAAGAGGTGGACAGACTGACAATTCTGCTGAAATGAGCAGAAGCTGCTGAGAATTGTGCTGATAAGAGGTGAAAAGGCTTAAAATTTTGCAGAAAAGAGGTGAATCAGAAGAATTTCTGCAGAAAAGAGGCAAAGGAGCAGAAAGCGTGCGCTGAAAAGAGATGAATCAGCAGAGTTTCTGCTGAAAAGAGTTTTTTTTCTGAAAACAGCCCCAAAAATGGAATTTGTGCTGAAAAGGGGTGAAAAAAATGAAAATTTTGCTGAAAATTTTGCTGAAAAGGGGTGAAGAAGGTAAAGTATACCAAATCAAAGTATTTGTGCCAAAACATGGTATTTCTGCCATATTGTGGTATTTGTGCCACAAAAGTTACTACATTACAACATGAATACGGATTAAAGATGAAAGAAACTGGCAACAAATTCCTCCACTACAAACCAGTCTGATACCACTTCTTTGCAGTGTTCACGTTTACTAAGGCACTACCCAAAAGGCGCCACAAGAGGGCACTCCAACACAAGAGATGAGGTGAATGAGCAGAATTTCTGCTGAAAAGAGGCAGAAGGTTCTGTATGTAGAAAAAGAAACACTGTTGAACCATGTGTGAAATAAATAAAGAAATGAAATGAAAGAACAACCTGGTTCTGCTCATTTTCACCAAGCAGAGGTACTGCAAAAAGTTGTATGGTGGTGAAAACAAAATGTCACCCTGAGCAGGATTCGAACCTGGCTCTTCTGGTCTCAAGGCAGCTACTCAGCTCACTGAGCTAAACTCATTCTCTCAAAAAACAGGAGGAGAGACCGACAATTCTGCTAAAATGAGCAGAAGCTGCTGAGAATTGTGCTAAGAAGAGGTGAAAAGGCTGAAAATTTTGCAGAAAAGAGGTAAATCAGCAGAATTTCTGCAGAAAAGAGGCAGAACAAAAGAGAAAACTGAAAACAGGTTTTGCCATGACCGGGATTTGAACCTGGCCCTTCTGGTCTTAAGGCAGCTGCTCATCTCACTGAACCAAACTCATTCTCACGCAAACAAGAGATGGAGCAACTGACAATTTTGCTAAATGAGCAGAAGCTGCTGAGAACTGTGCTGAGAAGAAGTGAAAAGGCTGAAAATTTTGCAGAAAAGAGGTCAATCAGCAGAATTTCTGCAGAAAATTGGTAAAGAAGCAATAAGTTGGGCTGAAAAGAGATGAATCAGCAGAATTTCTGCTCAAAAGAGTTTTTTTTCTGAAAACAGCTGAGATTTGTCCTGATAAGAGGTGAAAAGGCTGAACATTTTGCAGAAAAGAGGTGAATCAGCAGAATTTCTGCAGAAAAGAGGTAAAGAAGCAATAAGTTGCGCTGAAAAGAGATGAATCAGCACAGTTTCTGCTGAAAAGAGTTTTGTTTTTCTGAAAACAGCCAAAAAAGCTGGAATTTGTGTTGAAAAGGGGTGAAAAAAATGAAAATTTTGCTGAAAAGGGGTGAAGAAGCTAAAGTATACCAAATCAAAGTATTTGTGCCCAAACATAGTGTTTCTGCCATATTGTGGTACTACTACATTACAACATGAATACGGATTAAAGATGAAAGAAACTGGCAACAAATTCCTCCACTACAAACCAGTCTGATACCACTTCTTTGCAGTTCACGTTTACTAAGGCACTACCCAAAAGGCGCCACGAGAGAGCACTCCAACACAAGAGATGAGGTGAATGAGCAGAATTTCTGCTGAAAAGAGGCAGAAGGTTCTGTATGTAGAAAAAGAAACACTGTTGAACCATGTGTGAAATAAATAAAGAAATGAAATGAAAGAACAACCTGGTTCTGCTCAAATTCACCAATCAGAGGTACTGCCTCTGTCTGCTTCATCAGGCTGTGTACTTGTTTCTGCCATGGAGCGTTAACAAGAATCTGAGGTCCATATTAGAAAAGCTGCTAAAATCATAAAACTTTGTAGAATTGTAATAGATTAGCAATATAAATTACAGGTCTGTGATAGTGTATAAATTTGTAGTGAAAAAAAAAAAAACGTGGACCAAGGTGGGATTGAACCCACGACCTTTGAGCTGCAGAGCCGTGTCATTACTGATTGCGCCACCTGGAAAGGGGCGGCGGTCTGAAAGACAGATACTTGGGCAGTCAGAAAATAGATCGCGGTGAGAGGCGAAAAACGCCGCTTTTTGGAGTTACAAAACGTCGTGTAACTCAAAAACTAGGAGGGCTAGCAGCATAATTCTTGTACTGGGTGAATCAGCGGACTTTGGTGTATTTCGACTGCGATTTTCATAGCTCGTTCTACCTTCGTCGCGGAGATATGACGAGAGAAGAAACGGCTTCATTTCCAGAGTTTGAAGACTGAGAGAAGGACAGATTTCCACCCTCAAACAAACGTAATTCATTGCTCAACGGTAAGATAATTGTAAAACTGCTTCCACTGTGAGTGTCAGCAGTGTCTGAAGATATATTGGCACAAGCCTCATGTCCTAACTTTGCTTTGTTAAAGAGATATGGCAATTTGAAAATGCCTCCCGTTTCAGAATTTCAGCTCTGAATTTCAAAACCTCCCCATAGACTTTGAATGGGGAGTATTGAGACCTTGTGTCACTCCGAGGCAAATTGCGAAAAAACGGTAAACCTCACAATAAAGATAGTGACATTTTCTGAAAGCCAGCAAAAATACCTACGTTTTGATGTATAATTTGTGGGGGTTGAGTGGAAATTGTGTGAGTAGCAAGAAGTTGTTCAGACATGAAGAGAAAATTCAGAACGGACCAGCACTCACTCTGACTTAATTGCATAGCAACCATAGCAACGCATGTATTTTCTGAAAAATCACAATTTTGCAACTGAAAACTTAAAGAGAGATAAGATTAAAACGGTAGAAGATCTGAAAAAGCTGAATCAGACAGGAATAGCCCAATAATCTGAGAACATTTTAAAGTTTGAATGGAGTTTCTAGGTGAAAGCATGAGAACGTAGTTAAGTTTCAAAGACAAGCAAGTTTTAGCAGAATTGTGGAAGTTTCCCATTCATTTCAATGGGACAAATTAAAGGAAAAAATTGTAATATTTTAAAAAGTATAACAGTAATAAACCCCAAAGTCATAGCCGGCATTAGCAGAAAGAGCAGAACAGTTTAGAGTTTGAACGGAGAAAATCGGCTGAAAACTGAGGGAGTAGATAAGTGCCAAAAAGTGTACGGAAGCAACTAGGGGAATAATAATAAAGAAGAAAGAGAAACAGGAAAACAATTGTGTGGAAGCCCTTTAGGGCATCCACACAATAAAGAGAAACAGGAAAACAATTGTGTGGAAGCCCTTTAGGGCATCCACACAATAAAGAAGAAAGAGAAACAGGAAAACAATAGTGTGGAAGCCCTTTTAGGGCATCCACACAACTAGAAAAATTTGCATTTCCTGCGAAAATGCTGTGTGGATGCCTTAACGCTGAAGCTGTCTGCTGAAAAGCTGAAAAAGATGAAAAGTTGCAAAAAGTTGGTGGTGAAAAAAAAAATGTTGCCCTGTGCAGGATTGGAACCTGGCCCTTCTGGGCTCAAGGCAGCTACTCATCTCACTGAGCCAAAGTCATTCTCACAAAGAAGAGGTGGAGAGATGGACAATTTTGCTGTAATTAGCAGAAGCTGCTGAGAATTGTGCTGATAAGAGGTGAAAAGGCTGAAAATTTTGCAGAAAAGAGGTGAATCAGCAGAATTTCTGCAGAAAAGAGGTAAAGAAGCAATAAGTTGCGCTGAAAAGAGATGAATCAGCAGAATTTCTGCTCAAAAGAGTTTTTTTTCTGAAAAAAGCTGAGATTTGTGCTGAAAAGAGGTGAAAAGGCTGAGCATTTTGCAGAAAAGAGGTGAATCAGCAGAATTTCTGCAGAAAAGAGGCAAAGAAGCAGAAACTTGCGCTGAAAAGAGATGAACCAGCAGAGTTTCTGCTGAAAAGAGTTGTCTCTTTTCTGAATACAGCCAAAAAGCTGGAATTTGTGCTGAAAAGGGTGAAAAAATGAAATTTTTGCTGAAAAGGGTGAAGAAGCTAAAGTATACTAAATCAAAGTATTTGTGCCAAAACATACTGTTTCTGCCATATTGTGGTACTACTACATTACAACATGAATCTGGATTAAAGATGAAAGAAACTGGCAACAAATTCCTCCACTACAAACCAGTCTGATACCACTTCTTTGCAGTGTTCACGTTTACTAAGGCACTACCCAAAAGGCGCCACAAGAGGGCACTCCAACACAACAGATGACCTATGTACACTGATGCACTTAGTAACAGTCAGCCTCCTTGAATTGGCAGAAATACTGTGATTTAGTAGTAATACTATAACATAACAGATATACTACCAGGCTCAAAGCAGCTACTCATCTCACTGACCCAAACACATTCTCACAGAGAAGAGGTGGACAGACTGACAATTCTGCTGAAATTAGGAGAAGCTGCTGAGAATTGTGCTGATAAGAGGTGAAAAGGCTGAAAATTTTGCAGAAAAGAGGTGAATCAGCAGAATTTCTGCAGAAAAGAGGCAAAGGAGCAGAAACTTGCGCTGAAAGAGATGAATCAGCAGAGTTTCTGCTGAAAAGAGTTTTTTTTTTCTGAAAACAGCACAAATAAATGGAATTTGTGCTGAAAAGGGTGAAAAAAATGAAAATTTTGCTGAAAAGGGTGAAGAAGCTAAAGTATACCAAATCAAAGTATTTGTGCCAAAACATAGTGTTTCTGCCATATGGTGTTATTTGTGCCACAAAAGTTACTACATTACAACATGAATACGGATTAAAGATGAAAGAAACTGGCAACAAATTCCTCCACTACAAACCAGTCTGATACCACTTCTTTGCAGTGTTCACTAAGGCACTACCCAAAAGGCGCCACAAGAGGGCACTCCAACACAAGAGATGAGGTGAATGAGCAGAATTTCTGCTGAAAAGAGGCAGAAGGTTCTGTATGTAGAAAAAGAAACACTGTTGAACCATGTGTGAAATAAATAAAGAAATGAAATGAAAGAACAACCTGGTTCTGCTCAAATTCACCAATCAGAGGTACTGCCTCAGTCTGCTTCATCAGGCTGTGTACTTGTTTCTGCCGTGGGCGTTAACAAGAATCTGAGGTCCATATTAGAAAAGCTGCTAAAATCATAAAACTTTGCAGAATTGTAATAGATTAGCAATATAAATTACAGGTCTGTGATAGTGTATAAATTTGTAGTGAAAAAAAAAACGTGGACCAAGGTGGGATTGAACCCACGACCTTTGAGCTGCAGAGCCGTGTCATTACTGATTGCGCCACCTGGAACGGGGCGGCGGTCTGAAAGACAGATACTTGGGCAGTCAGAAAATAGATCGCGGTGAGAGGCGAAAAACGCCGTTTTTTGGAGTTACAAAACGTCGTGTAACTCAAAAACTAGGTGGGATAGAAGCATAATTCTTGTACTGGGTGAATCAGCGGACTTTGGTGTACTTTCACTGCGATTTTCATAGCTCTTTGTGCCTCCATCGCGGAGATTTGACGAGAGAAGAAACGGCTTCATTTCCAGAGTTTGAAGACTGAGAGAAGGACAGATTTCCACCCCTCAAACAAACGTAATTCATTGCTCAACGATAAGATAATTGTAAAAACTGCTTGCACTGTGAGTGTCAGCAGTGTCTGAAGATATATTGGCACAAGCCTCATGTCCTAACTTTGCTTTGTTAAAGAGATATGGCAATTTGAAAATGCCTCCCGTTACAGAATTTCAGCTCTGAATTTGAAAACCTCTCCATAGACTTTGAATGGGGACTTGTCAGACCTTGTGTCACTCCGAGGCAAATTGCGAAAAAACGGTAAACCTCACAATAAAGATAGTGACATTGTCTGAAAGCCAGCAAAAATACCTACGTTTTGATGTATAATTTGTGGGGATTGAGTGGAAATTGAGTGAGTAGCAAGAAGTTGTTTAGACATGAAGAGAAAATTCAGAACGGACCAGCACTCACTCTGACTTAATTGCATAGCAACCATAGCAACGCATGTATTTTCTGAAAAATCACAATTTTGCAACTGAAAACTTAAAGAGAGATAAGATTAAAACGGTAGAAGATCTGAAAAAGCTGAATCAGACAGGAATAGCCCAATAATCTGAGAACATTTTAAAGTTTGAATGGAGTTTCTAGGTGAAAGTATGACAAAGTAGTTAAGTTTCAAAGACAAGCAAGTTTTAGCAGAATTGTGGAAGTTTTCCATTCATTTCAATGGGACAAATTAAAGGAAAAAAGTGTAATATTTTAAAAAGTATAAGAGTAATAAACACCAAAAGTCATTGCCGGAAAGAGCAGAAAGAGCAGAACAGTATAGAGTTTGAACTGAGAAAATCGGCAGAAAACTGTGGAAGTAGTTAAGTGCCAAAAAGTGTACGGAAGCAACTAGAAGAACTAGAAAATTTGCATTTCCTCTGCGAAAATGCTGTGTGGATGCCTATAACGCTGAAGCTGTCTGCTGAAAAGCTGAAAAGTTGCATGGTGGTGAAAAAACATGTCGCCCTGAGCAGGATTCGAACCTGGCCCTCCTGGTATCAAGGCAGCTACTCATCTCACTGAGCTAAACTCATTCTCTCAAAAACAGGAGGAGAGACCGACAATTCTGCTAAAATGAGCAGAAGCTGCTGAGAATTGTGCTGAGAAGAGGTGAAAAGGCTGAAAATTTTGCAGAAAACAGGTAAATCAGCAGAATTTCTGCAGAAAAGAGGTAAAGAAGCAATAACTTGCGCTGAAAAGAGATGAATCAGCAGAATTTCTGCTCAAAGGTGGCTATTCATTTCCCTGAGCCAAGGTCACTCTTACAAAGAAGAGGTGGAGAGACGGACAATTCTGCTGAAATGAGCAGAAGCTGATAAGAGGTGAAAAGGCTGAAAATTTTGCAGAAAATAGGTGAATCAGCAGAATTTCTGCAGAAAAGAGCAAAGAAGCAGAAACTTGCGCTGAAAAGAGATGAATCAGCAGAGTTTCTGCTCAAAAGAGTTGTCTTTTTCTGAATACAGCCAAAAAGCTGGAATTTGTGCTGAAAAGGGGTGAAAAAATGAAAATTTTGCTGAAAAGGGGTGAAGAAGCTGAAGAAGCTAAAGTATACTAAATCAAAGTATTTGTGCCAAAACATAGACTTTCTGCCATATTGTGGTACTACTACATTACAACATGAATACGGATTAAAGATGAAAGAAACTGGCAACAAATTCCTCCACTACAAACCAGTCTGATACCACTTCTTTGCAGTGTTCACGTTTACTAAGGCACTACCCAAAGGCGCCACAAGAGGGCACTCCAACACAAGAGATGAGGTGAATAAGCAGAATTTCTGCTGAAAAGAGGCAGAAGGTTCTGTATGTAGAAAAAGAAACACTGTTGAACCATGTGTGAAATAAATAAAGAAATGAAATGAAAGAACAACCTGGTTCTGCTCTAATTCACCAATCAGAGGTACTGCCTCAGTCTGCTTCATCAGGCTGTGTAGTTGTTTCTGCCATGGGCGTTAACAAGAATCTGAGGTCCATATTAGAAAAACTGCTAAAATCATAAAACTTTGCAGAATTGTAATAAATTAGCAATATAAATTACAGGTCTGTGATAGTGTATAAATTTGTAGTGAAAAAAAAAAACCATGTGGACCAAGGTGGAATTGAACCCACGACCTTTGGGCTGCAGACCCGTGTCATTACCAAATGCACCACCGGCAAAGAGAGCCAGTGCCTGGAAAACAGGGAGATGAGCAGTCAGAATTAGATCGCGGTGAGAGGCGTAAAGCGCCGTTTTCTGGAGTTACAAAATGTCGTGTAACTCAAAAACTAGGTGGGATAGAAGCACAATTCCTTTACTGGGTGAATCAGCAGAATTTCATGAACTTTGACTGCGATAGCTCTTTGTACCTCCGTCGCAGAGATATGACGAGAGAAGAAACGGCTTCATTTTAAGAGTCAGAAAACAAACGTAATTTCTGGCTCAAGAGTTTGAAAACAAACGTAATTTATGGCTCAACAGTAAGATGACAGTAAAAACTGCTCCAACCGTGAGTGTCAGCAGTGTCTGAAGATGAATTGGCACAAGCCTCTCGTCTTAACTTTGCTTTATTAAAATTATTGTGGCTTGCAGATAAATCTTGCAAAGAAGCTCACAGGGAGAGATTGAGCCTGTATTTCCACCCCAAGCTGGTAAGGGGAGTTTTTTATTGAACATACTTGCTTGTGTCACAATGTGCTTCAAGGGTCAATAACAGCATAACAGAACTCACTTATGGTACTGCATTCTTCCTATAAAACAATAACTGTCAGTGACTTTGTACCGTAGTATAAACACAACATTCAAGACAACAGTTAAAAGTAACGTAACCATAAACAATGAAACAAGAACATCTCAAATGCAGCACATGTCCCAAGGCATGATGGGAGAGAACTAGCTGTTCCCCCAACACGCCACATTATTTATGATTTATGATTTGGCAGAAACACTGGGACTTGGTATAAATACTATGACTTACATGAAATACTTTGACTTAGCAGAAATTCTGTAATCTAGCAAAAAGCACTTCAGCATAGCAGAAATTCTATGATTGAGCAGAATTACTAGGATTTAGCACAAACACTATGATTTGTCTTAAAAAAAACAACTTTATTTTGCAGTTATATTGTGATTTGGCAGAAATACTATGCTTTGGAACAAATACCAAGATTTGGCAGAAATACTATGAGCAGTAATAATATAACATAGCAGAAATACTGTTATTTTGTGGAAATACTATGCTTTGGCACAAATACCATGATTTGGCCAAAATACTATGATTTAGCAGAAATACTAAGATGTAGTAGAAGTACTTTGATTTAACAGAAATACTATTATGGAGGAGTAATACTTTAACATGGGAGAAATATTGATACAGACACACAAACATACACATACACAGAGCCTAAAGGGAACAGTGGCTGTTAAGAGTCTGGGCTTGGTATATCTAGGTCAGTTAAATTAGCTGCACCTGCTGTAATCAGCCCTTACACACACAGACACAGAGAGAGGTATAAGTTTTCTGCAGTGTATTTCTTACATTCACATTCAGGATTCCCCTCGAACCTCCTGGTCTCAAGGCAGCTACTCATCTCACTGAGCCAAACTCATTCTCACAAAAAGAGGTAGATAGACTGACAATTGTGCTGAAATTATCAGAAGCTGCTGAGAATTGTGCTGATAAGAGGCAAAAAGGATGAAAATTTTGCAGAAAAGAGGTGAATCAGCAGAATTTCTGCAGAAAAGAGGCAAAGAAGCAGAACCTTGCGCTGAAAAGAGGTGAATCAGCAGAGTTTCTGCTGAAAAGAGGTTTTTTCTGAAAACCGCCAAAAAGCTGGAATTTGTGCTGAAAAGGGGTGAAAAAATGAAAATTTTGCTGAAAAGGGGTGAAGAAGCTAAAGTATACCAAATCAAAGTATTTGTTCCAAAACATGGTATTTCTGCCATATTGTGGTATTTGCGCCACAAAAGTTACTACATTACAACATGAATACGGATTAAAGATGAAAGAAACTGGCAACAAATTCCTCCACTACAAACCAGTCTGATACCACTTCTTTGCAGTGTTTACTAAGGGACTACCCAAAAGGTGCCACAAGAGGGCACTCCAACACAACAGATGACCTATGTACACTGATGCACTTAGTAACAGTCAGCCTCCTACTTAGCCACTACGTAATACAGCGATATTACAGTGTACAAATTCACATAAATTTGCAGGGGAACAAACAAAGCAGGAACAAGCCCAAAACAATCAAATAACTGTGCTGCCATAGCTATCGCTAACTAGCACATACGCTAAAGGTAACTAAAACCAATACACACAAGTAGCAGGGTAAACATCTTAAGCATGGAACATTAACTCACGTTTATGTGACACACACCATCCCCAACAAATACAGGATGGGCTATTTGCTCCCCTTCCCAGCAGCTCTCTCCTCAATCGTAACCACAGGAGCGAAGGAAGACCATCTAGCTCAGAAGTCCCATGAATTCCCTCACTGCTCAGAGGCTGCTGGGTAATGTAGCTCACACTAACACAGGTTTTCTACAAGCACAAATACTATAACATAGCAGAAATACTGTGATTTTGTTGAAATACTATGCTTTAGGACAAATACTATGATTTGGCAGAAATAGTATGTTTTGGTACAAATGCTGTGCTTAGGCACAAATATTATGATTTGGCAGACACGATGATTTAGCAGAGATAATATGATTTGGCAGAAATACTAAACTTTGGCACAAATACTATAATTGAGTGCAAGTACTTTAAGATAACAGAAATACTATGAGTTAGCAGAAATAAAATGTTTTTGCAGAAACACTGTAATTTCACTCAAATACTTTGAAATAGCCCGTAATACTATGATTTGGCAGAACATAACAGAAATTCTATGACTTAGTAGTAATACTATAACATAACAGAAATATTAATTGGGCACAAATACTATAATTTGGCACAAGTACCATGTTTTGGCAAAATCCCATAATTTGGCACAAATACTATGATTTGGCAGACACTATGATTTAGCAGAGATAATATCATTTGGCAGAAATACTAAACTTTGGCACAAATACTATAATTGAGTACTTTAAGATGAGAAAAATACTATGATTTTGCAGAAATACAATGTTTTGCAGAAACACTGTAATTTCACTCAAATACTATGAAATAGCAGTAATACTATGATTTGGCAGAAATACTATGTTTCAGTACAAATACTATGACAAAGCAGAAATACTATGACTTAGAAGTAATACTATAACAAAAGGATTCCTCAAAATACTATGAAATAGCAGTAATTCTATGATTTGGCAGAAATACTGTACTTCATACAAATACAATGCTTTGGTACAAATACTATATTTTGATTTAAATACTATGATTTGGCACGAGTAGTATGATTTAGTACAAATACTACGAATTGGCAGAAATACTGTGACCTAGTAGTAATACTATAACATAACAGATATACTATGATTTTGCAGACAGTCTATGTTTTTGCACAACTAGCACAATATGGCAGAAATACTATGATTTGGCACAAATACTATGTTTCAGTACAAATACTACGATTTGGCAATAATACTGGGTTTTAGCACAACTACTGAGATTTGGGTGAAATACTATGATTTAGAAGAAATACTATGACTTCATTACAAATACAATGTTTTGGTTCAAATAATATGATTTCCAAAAAATACTATCATTTGGTACAAGTACCATGATTTAGTACAAATAATACAATTTCGGTCAAATACTATGAAATTGCAGTGATACTATGATTTTGAAGGAATACTATGATTTGGTAGAAATACTATGCCTTAGTAGTAATACTATAACATAGCAGATATAATGTGATTTTGCAGACATAGTATGTTTTTGCACAAATACTACGATTTCGCTCAAATACTATGGAATTGCAGTAATACTATGATTTGGTAGGAATACTATGCCTTAGTAGTAATACTATAACATAACAGATATACTATGATTTTGCAGAAATTCTATGTTTTTGCACAAATACTACAACTACTACTACAAATACTACAAGAAATACTATGTTTGGGCAGTAATACTATTATTTGCTATAAATACTATTATTTGGCACATATACTATAATCAGCAGATATACTATAACATAACAGAAATTCTACGACTTAGTAGTAACACTATAATATAACAGAAATTTTAACTGGGCACAAATAACATGATTTGGCACAAATACCATGATTTGGCAAAAGATACCATGATTTGGCACAAATACGATCATATTGCAGAAATACTATGATTGGGTACAAATACTATGATTTGGCACAAGTACTATGAATAAGTACAAATACTATGATTTGGCAGAAATACTGTTTTAACATAAATAATATCTTTTCAAAGAAATTTCTGCTAAAGGTACTATTTCTGCTTTTAGCAGAAATACTGTAATTTTGCATAAATACTATGATTTGGGATAAATACTATGATTTGGCAGATATACTATATTCAGCACATAAACTATAACATAACAGACATTCCTCCACTTAGTAGTAATCTCATAACATAAAATAAATATTATGGTTCTGCCCCAAAACCATGATTTGGGACAAATACCATGATTTTTCAAAAATACTATGATTTAGCAGAAATACTATGATTGAGCAGAAGTACTAAGATGTAGTAGAAGTACTTTGATTTAGCACAAATACTATTATGGAGGAGTAATACTTTAACATGGGAGAAATATTGATATACACACACACACATACACATAGAGCAAAGTGTGCAGAGGCTGTTAAGAGTCTGTGCTTGGTATATCTAGGTCAGCTAAATTGGCTGCACCTGCTGTAATCAGCACTTACACACACAGACACAGAGACAGCTATGAGTTTTCTGCAGTGTATTTCTCACATTCAGGATTCCCCTCGAACAAATGGCCATAATTTCCTAACCGTGAGGGGCTAGAACGCTCATTCTGACACCGATTTGTTCAGAAGAGATGGGGAAAACTTCAGGCCTTCATAATTCAGAGATAAAATATAAATTATTGAAGATATATGACTTGTAATACACTGTAACTGAGTAGAGGCGAAGCAAAACTGCCTTGACTTGCCCTCAAACAACGTTTTGTAACTCTAAATCTATATGGAGCATCAAAATCATTCTTTCACCGTAAGAAACAGCAGGCTTTGGTGAACAGTCATGGGAATTTTCAGGTCTCTGTGGAAATCAATCAAAAAGATATGACGAGAGAAAAAGTGCCTCATTTCCAGAGTTTGAAATCTGAAGAAATCTGAGCGAGGGACAAATTTCCTACCCTCAAACAAGTGTAATTCATGGCCAAACGGTAATAGGTGAGGAAAAATTCTTGAATTGTGAGCATCAGGGATGTCTGAAGATATATTGGCACAAGCGTCATGTCTCAACTTTGTTTCGTTAAGGAGATATGACGATTTGAAAATGCCTCTCATTAGAGAATTCCAGCGCTGATTTTGAAGAAACTCTCCATTGAGTTTCTATGGAGAGTTTTGAGACTTTATGTTACTCTGAGGAGATTTGCAAAAATCTATAAGTCCCACAACAATGATAGTGACATTTTCCGAAAGCCAGCAAAAATACTTACGTTTTGATGTATAATTTGTGGGGGTTGAGTGGAAATTGAGCGAGTAGCAAGAAGTTGTTCAGACATGAAGAGAAAATTCAGAAAGGACGAGTGCACACTCTGAGTTAATTGCATAGCAACCATAACAATGCATGTATTTTCTGAAAAATCACAATTTTGCAACTGAAAACTAAAGAGAGATAAGATTAAAACGGTAGAAGATCTGAAAAGCTGAATCAGACAGGAATAGCCCAATAATCTGAGAACATTTTAAAGTTTGAATGGAGTTTCTAGGTGAAAGTATGACAAAGTAGTTAAGTTTCAAAAACAAGCAAGTTTTAGCAGAATTGTGGAAGTTTTCCATTCATTTCAATGGGACAAATTAAAGAAAAAAGTGTAATATTTTAAAAAGTATAACAGTAATAAACACCAAAAGTCATTGCCGGAAAGAGCAGAAAGAGCAGAACAGTATAGAGTTTGAACTGAGAAAATCGGCTGAAAACTGAGGAAGTAGTTAAGTGCCAAAAAGTGTACGGAAGCAACTAGAAGAATAATAATAATAAAGAATAAAGAGAAACAGGAACTCAATAGTGTGGAAGCCCTTTAAGGGCATCCACACAATAATAAAGAACTAGAAAAATTTGCATTTCCTGCGAAAATGCAGTGTGGATGCTGTAAAGCTGAAGCTGTCAGCTGAAACTAGCTGAAAAAGCTGAAAAGTTGCAGAAATTGTAAAACCTTTGCAAAAACTTGTAATAACTTTGCAGAAGCATAAGAACTTAGCAAAAATGTAATTACTTAGCAGAACTGCAATAACGTAAAGAAAACATAATACTTGGCAGAAATACAATAACATAGCAGAACTTAGCAGCAGAAATTAGAATAAATATTGTAACTTAGCAGAAACAAGATAACTTCTCAGAAATACAGGATTTTAGCAAACATGATACAAGATTACATAGATACTTTATTTAAACAAAAATACCTAAACATTGCACAAATACTGTGATTTAGGACAAATACTACAACATAGCAGAAATGCTGTAATTCAGCAAATATACTATGCTATGGCACAAATAGAAAGAATATGCTCAAATACTATGATTTTGCTCAAATAATATGATTAAGCAATAATACTAAGATTTAGCAGAAATACTGTATTTAGCACAAATACCGAAAAGTAGCAGAAATACTGTAATTTAGCATAATAGTAATAACTTGCACAATTACAAATATGGACATGGTAAATGGCCCGTATTCATATAGTGCTTTTATGGTCCCTAAGGACCCCAAAGCGCTTACATATCCAGTCATTCACCCATTCACACACTGGTGATGGCAAGCTACGTTGTAGCCACAGCCACCCTGGGGAGCACTGACAGAGGCGAGGCTGCTGGACACTGGCGCCACTGGGCCCTTTGACCACCACCAGTAGGCAACGAGTGAAGTGTCTTGCCCAAGGACACAACGACCGAGACTGTCCGAGCCGGGCCTCGAACCGGTAACCTTACGATTACAAGGCGAACTCCCAACTCTTGAGCCACGATCGCCCCATATATGGAAACACACATGCACAGAGACACACACAGGATCCAATTCAATCAACCAGTGTAAATATATTGATTTTAAATCACACAATAAGATACACCCATAAAAAAGGCTCTCTCTCTCTCTCTCTCTCTCTCTGTCATACACACACACACACACACACACACACACACACACACGCAGCAGCAGCAGAAGCAAGTGAACAAACAGGGGCTGTATATACAGTGTTTCCTGTATGTTTCTAGGTAGGTCAAAAAGCCTGGAGCTGCTTAATTTTAATCCACCAATCAGAAAGGCTATGTACTTTTTTCCCGCCAAAACAGGTGCACCTGTTTTTACACACGCAACACAGAGACAGGATTTGTGCAGTCTATTTTTCATAGTGAGGACTCCCCTCAAACAAATGGCTATAATTTCCAAACCGTAGGGTCTAGAACGGTCATTCTTACACCGTTTTGTTCAGAAGAGATGGGGGATTGTCAAGTGTTGTGTGTTTAAAGTAAAAATATGAATTTGTAGAGATATATGACATGGATGAGTGGTTGGCTTACAAGCCATGAAAACCCCAATATGCAAATTTGAATGTCTCAGCCCTCAGATGTGATGGGCTGGCTGGGAAGGCATGAAGGCCTCAATATGCAAATTTGAATGTCTCAGCCCTCAGATATGATTGGCTGGTTGGGAAGTCATGCATGACTTGATATGTCAATTTGAAAATTACAGTCCTCACAGAGGATTGGCTCCCTGAGGAGCTGGCAGGAATACATAGAAATACTATGATTACCCAGAAATACTGCGTTTAGTAGAAATATTATGTTTTAGCACAAATACTATAAAATGGCAGAAATAGTATGATTTAGCACAAATGCTGTATTTAGCACAAATACTGAAAAGCACCAGAAATGCTATGACTTAGCACAATAGTAATAACTTAAATAGAAAAATTGGAAAAGCAAAATGAACAGCTGAAAAATGCTGAACATTCTAAGGGTCCCTCAAATGTAATTGTTAAATGAAAAAAAAAAAATCAGCAAAAAAGTATAACAGTCACACAATCAAAAATATGGACACATATGGAAACACACAAGCACAGAGAGACACACAGGATCAAATTCAGTCAACCAGTCTAAATATATTGAATTTAAATCATACAATAAGATGCTCCCATAAAAACTCTCTCTCGCCCTCTCTCTCTCTCTCTCTCTCACACACACACACACACCACACACACACACACACACACACTAGCAGCAGCAGCAGCCAAACAGCCTGGGAGCTGGTGAATTTGAATCCACCAATCAGAGAGGCTGTGTACTTTTTCCCCGCCAAAACAGGTGCACCTGTTTTTACACACATGCAGCACAGAGACAGGATTTGTGCTGTCTATTTTTCATAGTGAGGATTCCCCTCAAACAAATGGCTATAATTTCCTAACCGTGAGGGGCTAGAACAGTCACTTACACCGTTTTGTTCAGAAGAGATGGGGAATCTTAAGGTGTTGACAATTTATCTTGAAAATATGAATTATTGAAGATATTTGACTTCTAATGCACCATAACTGAGTAGAGGCAAAGCAAAAACTGTCTTGACTTGCCCTCAAATAATACTTTCTAACTCTAAATCTATATGGAGTATCGATATCATTCTTTCACCGTAAGAGACAGCAGGCTTTGGTGAACAGTCATGGAAATTTTCAGGTCTGTGTGGAAATCCAAAAGATATGACGAGAGAAAAAAGTGCTTCATTTCCAGAGTTTGAAATCTGAAGAAATCTGAGCGAGGGATGAATTTTCTACCCTCAAACAAACCCAATTCATGGCCAAATGGTAATAGGTGAGAAAGAAATTCTTGAATTGTGAGCGTCAGGAGTGTCTGAAGATATATTGGCACAAGCCTCATGTCTTAACTTCGCTGCCTTAAGGAGATATGACGATTTGAAAATGCCTCTCATTAGAGAAATCCAGCGGTGATTTTGAACAAGCTCTCCATTGACTTTCTATGCAGAGTTTCCAGACTTTGTGTTGGTCTGAGGAGATTTGCCAAAATTCTATTATACAGAAATACTGTAATCAGCACATATACTGTAACATGACAGAAATTCCTCCACTTAGTAGTAATACTATAACATAACACAAATATTATGATTTGGCACAAAAACCATGATTTGGCAAAATACTATGATTGAGCAGAAGTACTAAGATGTAGTAAAAGTACTTTGATTTAACAGAAATACAATTATAGAGGAGTAATACTTTAAAATGGGAGAAAATATTGATACACACACACACACACAGAGCCTAAGGGGAACAGTATTTGTGCCATGGAGTGTTAATAAGAATCTGAGGTCAATATTAGAAAAGCTGCTAAAATCATAAAAGTTTGCAGAATTGTAATAAATGATGAATATGAATTAGTGGTCTGTGATAGTGTATTAATTTGTAGGGAAAAAACATGTTGACCAAGGTGGAATTGAACCCACGACCTTTGGGTTGCAGACCTGTGTCATTACAAACTGTGCCACTGGGAAAGAGAACAAACGCCTGGAAAACAGGGTGATGAGCAGTCAGAATTAGATCGCGGTGAGAGGCAAAGAGCGCTGTTTTTTGGAGTTACAAAATGTCATGTAACTCAAAAACTAGGTGGACTAGAAGCATAATTCTTGTACTGGGTGAATCAGCGGACTTTGGTGTGTACTTTGACTGTGATTTGCATTGCTCTTTGTACATCTGTCGCTGAGATATGACGAGAGAAGAAAGGGCAGACCTCAGATATGATTGGCTGGCTGGGAAGCCGTGCAGGCCCTGATACAAAAATTTGAATGTCTCAGTCCTCACAGAGGACCTGGCAAAAATATATAGAAATAGTATGATTAAGCATAAATACTACATTTAGCAGAAATACTGTATTAAGCACAAATCCTATAAAAAGCAAAAATACTATATTAAGCACAAATCCTATAAAAAGCAGAAATACTATATTAAGCAATATAAATATCCTATAAAAAATCCTATGAAAAGCAAAAATACTGTACTATGATTTGGTAGAAAAACTATAATTAATCAGAAATACTATATTTGGCAGAAATACTATATTTAGCACAAATCTTATAAAATAGCAGAAATAGTATGATTTAGCACAATAGTAATAACTTAAACAGAAAAATTGGAAAAGCAAAATGGACAGCTGAAAAAATGCTGAACATGCTAAGGATCCTTCAAATGTAATTGTTAAATGAAAAAAAATCAGCAAAAACAAGTATAACAGTCACACAATCACAAATATGTACACATATGGAAACACACATGCACAGAGAGACACACACAGGATCAAATTCAGTCAACCAGTCTAAATATATTGAATTTAAATCATACAATAAGATGCTCCCATAAAACTCTCTCTCGCCTCTCCTCTCTCTCTCTCTCTCTCTCACACACACACACACACACACACACACACACACACACACACACACATAGGGAGAGACAAGCAAGTTTTAGGTCAGTCAAGCAGCCTGGAAGCTGCTAAATTTGAATCCACCAATCAGAGAGGCTGTGTACTTTTTCCCGCCAAAACAGGTGCAGCCGTTTTACACACTCAGCACAGAGAGAGACAGGATTTCTGCAGTGTATTTCTCATAGTGAGGATTCCTCTCAAACAAATGCCCATAATTTCCTAACCGTAGGGGCTAGAACGGTCATTCTTACACCGTTTTGTTCAGAAGAGATGGGGAATCTTCAACTGTTGACAATTTATCATTAAAATATGAATTATTAAAGATATTTGACTTGTAATGCACCATAACTGAGTAGAGGCAAGCGAAAACTGCCTTGACTTGCCCTCAAACAACGCTTTCTAACTCTAAATCTTTTTGGAGTATTGATATCATTCTTTCACCGTAAGAGACAGCAGGCTTTGGTGAACAGTCATGGAAATTTTCAGGTCTCTGTGGAAATCCATGAAAAGATATGACGAGAGAAAAAAGTGGTTCATTTCCAGAGTTTGAAATCTGAAGAAATCTGAGCGAAGGACGAATTTCCTACCCTCAAACAAGTCTAACTCATCTCAGAACGGTAATAGGTGAGAAAAAATTCTTGAATTGTGAGCATCAGGAGTGTCTGAAGATATACTGGGACAAGCCTCATGTTTTAACTTCGCCGTCATAGGAGATATGACAATTCGAATATGCCTCTCATTACAGAAATCAAGCGGTGATTTTGAACAAACTCTCCATTGACTTTCTATGGAGAGTTTTCAGACTTTGTGTTGGTCTGAGGAGATTTGCCAAAATTCTATAAATCTCACAACAATGATGGTGACATTTTCGGAAAGCCAGCAAAAATGCCTACGTTTTGATGTATAATTTGTGGAAGTTGAGTGAAAATCGAGCAAGTAGCAAGAAGTTGTTCGGACATGAAGAGAAGACTGCGAAACCTACAGTGGCACACTGGAAGCCAAGTGCATAGCAACCATAACAACGCATGTATTTTCTGAAAAATCACAATTTTGCAACTCAAAACTTTAAGAGGATAAAAGTAAAACTGTAACAGATATGAAAAAGCTGAATCATTCATGAATAGCCCAATAATTTGTGAACATTTTAAAATTTGAATGGTTGTTCTACGTGAAAGTAGGAAAAAGTAGTTAAGTTTCAAAAACAAGCAAGTTTTAGCAGAATTGTGGAAGTTTCCCATTCATTTCAATGGGACAAATTAAAGGAAAAAAGCTTAATATTTTAAAAAGTATAATAGATAAAAATACCAAAAGTCATTGCCATCATTAGCAGAAATAGCAGAATAGTTTAAAATTTGAACGGTGAAAATCGGCTGAAAATTGTGGAAGTAGTTAAGTGCCAAAAAAAGTACAAAAGTGGCAACTAGAATAATAATAATAAAGTAGAATAAAGTAGAATAAAGAATAAAGAGAAACAGGAACTCAATAGTGTGGATGCATAAAGCATCCACACAACTAGAAAAATTTGCATTTCCTGCGAAAATGCAGTGTGGATGCTTTAAAGCTGAAGCTGTATGCAAAAACTAGCTGAAAGAGCTGAAAAGTTGCAGAAATTGTAAAAACTTTGCAGAAGCAAAGGAACGTGGCTAAAATGTAATAACTTAGCAGAACTGCAATATCTTAGAGGAAACATAATACTTGGCAGAAATACAATAGCATAGCAGAACTTAGCAGAAATATTGCAACTTAACAGAAACATTATAACTTCTCAAAAATACAAGACTTTAGGAGAAATAGTATAAGATAACAGAAAGAATATATTTAGCCAGAAATACTTAAACATTATGGAAACACTATGATTTAGAAAAATAGTACAACATAGCAGAAATACTGTGTTTTACCAGAGACACTGTGATGAACTATGAATATTGTAATTTTAAATTAAGACTATGTTTTAGCACAAATACTCTGGTTTAGCACAAATATTATAACATAGCAGAATACACTTATATAGCAGAAAAATGCTATACTTGGAAAGAAAAATATAATATAGTAGAAATACTATGATTTAGCACAAATACTGTAATCAGCACATATACTGTAACAAGACAAAAATTCCTCCACTTAGTAGTAATACTATAACATAAGACAAATGTTATGATTTGGCACAAAAAACAAGATTTGGCAAAATACTATGATTTAGCAGAAATACTATGATTGAGCAGAAGTACTAAGACGTAGTAAAAGTACTTTGATTTAACAGAAATACAATTATGGAGGAGTAATACTTTAAAATGGGAGAAATATTGATACACACACACATACACAGAGCCTAAAGGGAAGAGTATTTGTGCCATGGAGTGTTAACAAGAATCTGAGGTCCATATTAGAAAAGCTGGTAAAATCATAAAAGTTTACAGAATACTGTAAAAGGCTTTTCTCTCTCTCTGTGTGTCTCACACACACACACACACCACACACACACACACACACACACACACACACACACACACACACACACGGAGAGAGAAGCAAGTTTCTAGGTCAGTCAAACAGCCTGGGAGCTGCTAAATTTGAATCCACCAATCAGAGAGGCTGTGTACTTTTTCCCGCCAAAACAGGTGCACACACGCAGCACAGAGACAGGATTTTTGTAGTCTATTTCTCATAGTGAGGACTCCCCTGAAACAAATGACCATAATTTCCTAACCGTAGGGGCTAGAATGGTAATTCTTACACCGTTTTGTTCAGAAGAGATGGAGGAATCTTCAACTGTTGACAATTTATCATTAAAATATGGATTTTTAGAGATATATGACATGGATGACTTCTTGGATTAGAAGCCACGAAGGCCCCAATATGCAAATTTGATTGCCTCAACCCACATATATGATTGGCTGGCTGGGAAGCAGTCCAGGCCCTGATTTGTAAATTTGAATGTCTCATCCCTAAGATATGATTGGCTGGCTGGGAAGCCGTGCAGGCCCTGATATGTAAATTTGAATGTCTCAGGCCTCACAGAGGATTGGCTGCCTGGGGACCTGGCAGTAATATATAGAAATAGTATGATTAAGCATAAATACTACATTTAGTAGAAATACTATGTTTTAGCACAAATCCTATAAAGAGCAGAAATACTGTACTATGATTTGGTAGAAAAACTATAATTAATCAGAAATACTATATTTGGCAGAAATACTATATTTTGCACAAATCTTATAAAATAGCAGAAATAGTATGATTTAGCACAATAGTAATAACTTAAACAGAAAAATTGGAAAAGCAAAATGGACAGCTGAAAAAAATGCTGAACATGCTGAGGGTCCCTCAAATATACTTGTTAAATGAAAAAATCAGCAAAAAAATATATAATAGCCACACAATCACAAATATGTACACATAAGGAAACACACATGCACAGAGAGACACACACAAGATCCAATTCAGTCAACCAGTCTAAATATATTGAATTTAAATCTTACAATGAGATCATCCCATTAAAAGGCTCTCTCTCTCTCTCTCTCTCACACACACACACACACACACACACACACACACACACACACAGGAGAGAGAAGTAAGTTTTAGCTCAGTCAAGCAGCCTGGGAGCTGCTGAATTTGAATCCACCAATCAGAGAGGCTGTGTACTTTTTCCCGCCAAAACAGGTGCACGCAGCACAGAGAGACACAGGATTTTTGCAGTCTATTTCTCATAGTGACAACTCCCCTCAAACAAATGACCATAATTTCCTAACCGTAGGGGCTAGAACGGTCATTCTTACACCGTTTTGTTCAGAAGAGATGGGGGAATATTCAAGTGTTGACAACTTATCATTAAAATATGAATTATTAAAGATATTTGACTTCTAATGCACCATAACTGAGTAGAGGCAAAGCGAAAACTGCCTTGACTTGCCCTCAAACAACGCTTTCTAACTCAAAATCTATTTGGAGTATCGATATCATTCTTTCACCGTAAGAGACAGCAGGCTTTGGTGAACAGTCATGGAAATTTTCAGGTCTCTGTGGAAATCCATAAAAAAGATATGACGAGAGAAAAAAGTGCCTCATTTCCAGAGTTTGAAATCTGAAGAAATCTGAGCGAGGGACGAATTTCCTACCCTCAAACAAACCCAATTCATGGCCAAATGGTAATAGGTGAGAAAGAATTTCTTGAATTGTGAGCGTCAGGAGTGTCTGAAGATATATTGGCACAAGCCTCATGTCTTAACTCGCGCTGCGTTCAGGAGATATGAAGATTTGAAAATGCCTCTCATTAGAGAAATCCAGCGGTGATTTTGAACAAGCTCTCCATTGACTTTCTATGCAGAGTTTCCAGACTTTGTGTTGGTCTGAGGAGATTTGCCAAAATTCTATTATACAGAAATACTGTAATCAGCACATATACTGTAACATGACAGAAATTCCTCCACTTAGTAGTAATACTATAACATAACACAAATATTATGATTTGGCACAAAAACCATGATTTGGCAAAATACTATGATTGAGCAGAAGTACTAAGATGTAGTAAAAGTACTTTGATTTAACAGAATTACAATTATAGAGGAGTAATACTTTAAAATGGGAGAAATATTGATACACACACACATACACAGAGCCTAAAGGGAAGAGTATTTGTGCCATGGAGTGTTAACAAGAATCTGAGGTCAATATTAGAAAAGCTGCTAAAATCATAAAAGTTTGCAGAATTGTAGTAAATGATCAATATGAATTAGTGGTCTGTGACAGTGTAGTAAATTGTAGGTAAAAAAAAAACATGTTAACCAAGGTGGAATTGAACCCACGACCTTTGGGTTGCAGACCTGTGTCATTACAAACTGTGCCACTGGGAAAGAGAGCGAGCACCTGGAAAACAGGGTGATGAGCAGTCAGAATTAGATCGCGGTGAGAGGCAAGAGCGCCGGTTTTGGAGTTACAAAACGTCATGTAACTCAAAAACTAGGTGGACTAGAAGCATAATTCTTATACTGGGTGAATCAGCGGACTTTGGTGTACTTTGACTGTGATTTGCATTGCTCTTTTGTACATCTGTCGCTGAGATATGACGAGAGAAGAAAGAGCAGACCTCAGATATGATTGGCTGGCTGGGAAGCCGTGCAGGCCCTGATACGAAAATTTGAATGTCTCAGTCCTCACAGAGGACCTGGCAAAATATATAGAAATAGTATGATTAAGCATAAATACTACATTTAGCAGAAATACTGTATTAAGCACAAATCCTATAAAAAGCAAAAATACTATATTAAGCAATATAAATATCCTCTAAAATCCTATAAAAAGCAAAAATACTGTACTATGATTTGGTAGAAAACTATAATTAATCAGAAATACTATATTTGGCAGAAATACTATATTTAGCACAAATCTTATAAAATAGCAGAAATAGTATGATTCAGCACAATAGTAATAACTTAAACCGAAACATTGGAAAAGCAAAATGAACAGCTGAAAAATGCTGAACATGCTAAGGGTCCCTCAAATGTAATTGTGAAATGAAAAAAAAAATCAGCAAAAAAAGTATAACAGTCACACAATCACAAATATGGACACATATGGAAACACATATGCACAGAGAGACACACAGGATCAAATTCAGTCAACCAGTCTAAATATATTGAATTTAAATCATACAATAAGATGCTCCCATAAAAAACTCTCTCTCGCCCTCCTCTCTCTCTCTGTCACACACACACACACACACACACACACACACACACACACACACATATAGGGAGAGACAAGCAAGTTTCTAGGTCAGTCAAGCAGCCTGGGAGCTGCTAAATTTGAATCCACCAATCAGAGAGGCTGTGTACTTTTTCCCGCCAAAACAGGTGCAGCCGCTTTTTTACACACTCAGCACAGAGAGAGACAGGATTTCTGCAGTGTATTTCTCATAGTGAGGATTCCTCTCAAACAAATGGCCATAATTTCCTAACCGTAGGGGCTAGAACGGTCATTCTTACACCGTTTTGTTCAGAAGAGACTGGGGAATCTTCAAGTGTTTACAATTTATCATTAAAATATGAATTATTAAAGATATTTGACTTGTAATGCACCATAACTGAGTAGAGGCAAGCGAAAACTGTCTTGACTTGCCCTCAAACAACGCTTTCTAACTCTAAATCTATTTGGAGTATTGATATCATTCTTTCACCGTAAGAGACAGCAGGCTTTGGTGAACAGTCATGGAAATTTTCAGCTCTCTGTGGAAATCCATCAAAAAGATATGACGAGAGAAAAAAGTGGTTCATTTCCAGAGTTTGAAATCTGAAGAAATCTGAGCGAAGGACGAATTTCCTACCCTCAAACAAGTGTAACTCATTTCAGAACGGTAATAGGTGAGAAAAAAATTCTTGAATTGTGAGCGTCAGGAGTGTCTGAAGATATACTGGGACAAGCCTCATGTTTTAACTTCGCTTCGTTAAGGAGATATGACGATTCGAATATGCCTCTCATTACAGAAATCAAGCGGTGATTTTGAACAAACTCTCCATTGACTTTCTATGGAGAGTTTTCACACTTCGTGTTGGTCTGAGGAGATTTGCCAAAATTCTATAAATCTCACAACAATGATGGTGACATTTTCGGAAAGCCAGCAAAAATGCCTACGTTTTGATGTATAATTTGTGGAAGTTGAGTGAAAATTGAGCAAGTAGCAAGAAGTTGTTCGGACATGAAGAGAAGACTGCGAAACCTACAGTGGCACACTGGAAGCCAAGTGCATAGCAACCATAACAACGCATGTATTTTCTGAAAAATCACAATTTTGCAACTCAAAACTTTAAGAGGATAAAAGTAAAACTGTAACAGATATGAAAAAGCTGAATCATTCATGAATAGCCCAATAATTTGTGAACATTTTAAAGTTTGAATGGTTGTTCTACGTGAAAGTAGGAAAAAGTAGTTAAGTTTCAAAAACAAGCAAGTTTTAGCAGAATTGTGGAAGTTTCCCATTCATTTCAATGGGACAAATTAAAGGAAAAAAGCTTAATATTTTAAAAAGTATAATAGTTAAAAATACCAAAAGTCATTGCCATCATTAGCAGAAATAGCAGAATAGTTTAAAATTTGAACGGTGAAAATCGGCTGAAAATTGTGGAAGTAGTTAAGTGCCAAATAAAGCGCAAAAGTGGCAACTAGAATAATAATAATAAAGTAGAATAATAATAAAGAATAAAGAGAAACAGGAACTCAATAGTGTGGATGCCTTAAAGCATCCACACAACTAGAAAAATTTGCATTTCCTGCGAAAATGCTGTGTGGATGCCTTAACGCTGAAGCTGTCTGCTGAAAAGCTGAAAGAGATGAAAAGTTGCAAAAAGTTGCATGGTGGTGAAAAAAAACATGTCACCCTGAGCAGGATTCAAACCTGGCCCTGTTGGTCTCAAGGCAGCTCCTCATCTCACTGAGCTAAACTCACTCTCTCAAAAAAGAGGAGGAGAGACCGACAATTCTGCTAAAATGAGCAGAAGCTGCTGAGAATTGTGCTGAGAAGAGGTGAAAAGGCTGAAAATTTTGCAGAAAAGAGGTAAATCAGCAGAATAGCTGCAGAAAAGAGGCAGAACAAAAGAGAAAACTGAAAACAGGTTTTGCCATGACCGGGATTTGAACCTGGCCCTTCTGGTCTCAAGGCAGCTGCTCATCTCACTGAACCAAACTCATTCTCACAAAAACAAGAGATGGAGCAACTGACAATTTTGCTAAATGAGCAGAAGCTGCTGAGAACTGTGCTGAGAAGAAGTGAAAAGGCTGAAAATTTTGCAGAAAAGAGGTGAATCAGCAGAATTTCTGCAGAAAAGAGGTAAAGAAGCAATAAGTTGCGCCTAAAAGAGATGAATCAGCAGAATTTCTGCTCAAAAGAGGTTTTTTCTGAAAACAGCTGATATTTGTGCTAATAAGAGGTGAAAAGGCTGAAAATTTTGCAGAAGAGGTGAACATACTTCACACTGTGTACATTATAACATACCATAATAGACCCATTTCTGTAATATACTTACACATCTCTATTATTGCTAATTTATATTGTAATATATCTATATCACGACTAAAGCACTTTCTGGATGGATGCAAACTGCATTTCGTTGCCCTGTACCTGTGACATGTGCAATGACAATAAAGTTGAATTCTATTCTATTCTATTCTAATAAGCAGAATTTGGGCTGAAAAGAGGTTTTGCTGAAAACAGCTGAAAAAGCTGGGATATGTGCTGAAAAGTGGTGAAAAGGCTGAAAACTTTGCTGAAAAGAGTTCAATCAGCAGAATTTCTGCTGAAAAGAGGCAGAAGGTTCTGTATGTAGAAAAAGAAACACTGTTGAACCATGTGTGAAATAAATAAAGAAATGAAATGAAAGAACAACCTGGTTCTGCTCAAATTCACCAATCAGAGGTACTGCCTCAGTCTGCTTCATCAGGCTGTGTACTTGTTTCTGCCATGGAGCGTTAACAAGAATCTGAGGTCCATATTAGAAAAGCTGCTAAAATCATAAAACTTTGCAGAATTGTAATAAATTAGCAATATAAATTACAGGTCTGTGATAGTGTATAAATTTGTAGTGAAAAAAAAAAACGTGGAGCAAGGTGGGATTGAACCCACGACCTTTGAGCTGCAGAGCCGTGTCATTACTGATTGCGCCACACCTGGAAAGGGGCGGCGGTCTGAAAGACAGATACTTGGGCAGTCAGAAAATAGATCGCGGTGAGAGGCAAAAAACGCCGTTTTTTTGAGTTACAAAACGTCGTGTAACTCAAAAACTAGGAGGTCTAGCAGCATAATTCTTGTACTGGGTGAATCAGCGGACTTTGGTGTATTTTGACTGCGATTTTCATAGCTCGTTCTACCTCCGTCGCGGAGATATGACGAGAGAAGAAACGGCTTCATTTCCAGAGTTTGAAGACTGAGAGAAGGACAGATTTCCACCCCGCAAACAAACGTAATTCATTGCTCAACGGTAAGATAATTGTAAAAACTGCTTCCACTGTGAGTGTCAGCAGTGTCTGAAGATATATTGGCACAAGCCTCATGTCCTAACTTTGCTTTGTTAAAGAGATATGGCGATTTGAAAATGCCTCCCGTTACAGAATTTCAGCTCTGAATTTCAAAACCTCCCCATAGACTTTGAATGGGAGTTGTCAGACCTTGTGTCACTCCGAGGCAAATTGCGAAAAAACGGTAAATCTCACAATAAAGATAGTGACATTGTCTGAAAAAGCCAAAAATACCTACGTTTTGATGTATAATTTGTGGGAGTTGAGTGGAAATTGAGCGAGTAGGAAGAAGTTGTTTAGACATGAAGAGAAAATTCAGAACGGACCAGCACTCACTCTGACTTAATTGCATAGCAACCATAGCAACGCATGTATTTTCTGAAAAATCTCAATTTTGCAACTGAAAACTTAAGAGAGATAAGATTAAAACGGTAGAAGATCTGAAAAAGCTGAATCAGACAGGAATAGCCCAATAATCTGAGAACATTTTAAAGTTTGAATGGAGTTTCTAGGTGAAAGTATGACAAAGTAGTTAAGTTTCAAAGACAAGCAAGTTTTAGCAGAATTTCTGAAGTTTTCCATTCATTTCAATGGGACAAATTAAAGGAAAAAAGTGTAATATTTTAAAAAAGTATAACAGTAATAAACACCAAAAGTCATAGCCGGCATTAGCAGAAAGAGCAGAACAGTTTAGAGTTTGAACGGAGAAAATCGGCTGAAAACTGAGGGAGTAGATAAGTGCCAAAAGTGTAATGGAAGCAACTAGGGGAATAATAATAAAGAAGAAAGAGAAACAGGAAAACAATAGTGTGGAAGCCCTTTAGGGCATCCACACAATAAAGAAGAAAGAGAAACAGGAAAACAATAGTGTGGAAGCCCTTTAGGGCATCCACACAACTAGAAAAATTTGCATTTCCTGCGAAAATGCAGTGTGGATGCTTTAAAGCTGAAGCTTTCTGCTGAAACTAGCTGAAAAAGCTGAAACGTTGCAGAAATTGTAAAAACTTTGCAGAAGCAAAGGAACTTTGCTAAAATGTAGTAACTTAGCAGAACTGCAATATCTTAGAGGAAACATAATACTTGGCAGAAATACAATAGCATAGCAGAACTTAGCAGAAATATTGTAACTTACCAGAAACACGATAACTTCTCAAAAATACAAGAATTTAGGAGAAATAGTATAAGATAACAGAAAGAATATATTTAGCCAAACATTCTTAAACATTACAGAAATACTATGATTTAGAAAAAAACAGTACAACATAGCAGAAATGCTGTGATTTACCAGAGACACTGTAATATACTATGAATATTGTAATTTTATATAAATACTATGTTTTAGCAAAAATACTCCAGTTTAGCACAAATATTATAATATAGCAGAAACACTATTCTATAGCAGAAATGCTATATTTAGAAAGAAAAATATAATATAGTAGAAATACTATGATTTAGCTGAAATCCTACAATATAGCTTAATAACAATGATTTAGAACAGATAATATGATTGAGCAGAATAGTAATAACTTAAGTGAAAATATTGGAAAGGTAAAATGATAAGCTGAATAAAAGGAACATGGTTAAGTTCGCTCAAAACTAATTTTTGTTCACCTGTGAAAAAATAAAATAAAAATTCATTTAGAAAAAAAAAATAAGAAAAGCCAACAGATACACAAAATCAAATATGGATACACAAATCACCAAATACACAGAAAATCAAATATGGATACACAAATGTACAGTGAGAGACACACACAAACAGGGTCTATGCCAGTCAACCAGTCTGAATATATTATATTTTTATCCACCAATGAGATGCTGCCCTAAAAAAGGTCTTTGTGTGTGTCTTTCTTTTCTCTCTCTCTCTCTCTCTCTCTCTCTCACTGTCTCACACACACACACACACACACACACACACACACACACACACACACACACACAGCAGCAGCAGCAAGTGAACAGGGGCTGTTAACAGCATGTTTCTAGGTCAGTCAAACAGCTGTGAGCTTCTCAATTTGAATCCACCAATCAGAGAGGTTGTGTGCTTTTTCCCGCCAAAACTGGTGCACCAAGTGCAGGCTTTTACACATGCAGCACAGAGAGAGACAGGATTTTGCAGTCTATTTCTCATAGTGAGGACTCCCCTCAAACAAACAGCCATAAATTCCTAACCGTAGGGGCTAAAACAGTCATTCTGAGACCGTTTTGTTCAGAAGACATGGGGGAATCTTGAAATGTTGACCATTTAAAATACAAATATGAAATATTAGAGATATATGACATAGATGATTGGTGGGCTTAGAAGCCACGAAGGTCCCAATATGCAAATTTAAATGTGCCAGGACTCAGATATGATTGGCTGGCTGGGAAGCCATGAAGGCAACAATATGCAAATTTAAATGTGCCAGGACTCAGATATGATTGGCTGGCTGGGAAGCCATGAAGGCAACAATATGCAAATTTAAATGTGCCAGGACCCAGATATGATTGGCTGGCTGGGAAGCCATGAAGGTCCCAATATGCAAATTTGAATGTGCCAGGACTCAGATATGATTGGCTGGCTGGGAAGCCGTCCAGGTCCTGATAGGTAAATTTGAATATTACAGTCCTTACAGAGGACTGACTCCCTGGGGACCTGGCAGAAATATATAGAAATACAATGATTACCCAGAAATACTGCATTTAGTAGAAATACTATGTTTTAGCACAAATACTATAAAATGGCAGAAATACTATAATTAAGCAGAAATATTATATTAAGTACAAATCCTATAAAATAGCAGAAATAGTATGATTTACCAGAAATGCTGTATTTAGCACAAATACTGAAAAGCAGCACAAATGCTATGACTTAGCACAATAGTAATAACTTAAATAGAAAAATTGGAAAAGCAGAATGGACAGCTGAAAAAGTCCCACAAGCACAGAGAGACACACACAGGATCAAATTCAGTCAACCAGTCTAAATATATTGAATTTAAATCATACAATAAGATGCTCCCATAAAACTCTCTCTCGCCTCTCTCTCTCTCTCTCTCTCTCACACACACACACACACACACACACACACACACACACACACACACACAGGAGAGAAAATCAAGTTTCTAGGTCAGTCAAGCAGCCTGGGAGCTGCTAAATTTGAATCCACCAATCAGAGAGGCTGTGTACTTTTTTCCCGCCAAAACTGGTGCACTAAGTGCAGGCCTTTACACATGCAGCACAGAGAGAGACAGGATTTTTGCAGTCTATTTCTCATAGTGAGAATTCCCCTCAAACAAACAGCCATAAATTTCTAACCGTAGGGGCTAAAACAGTCATTCTTAGACCATTTTATTCAGAAGACATAGGGGAATCTTGAAATGCTGACCATTTAAAATAAAAATATGAAATATTAGAGATATATGACATAGATGATTGGTGGGCTTAGAAGCCATGAAGGCAACAATATGCAAATTTGAATGTGCCAGCCCTCAGATATGATTGGTTGTCTTAGAAGCCATGAATGCCCCAATATGCAAATTTGAATGTGCCAGCCCTCAGATATGATTGGCTGGCTGGGAAGCCATGAAGGTAAAAATATGCAAATTTGAATGTGCAAGCCCTCAGATATGATTGGTTGTCTTAGAAGCCATATGAAAAGCAGTAAAACTATACTATGATTTGGTAGAAAAACTATAATTAATCAAAAATACTATATTTGGCAGAAATATTTTTTTTTTTTTTTAGCAGAAACACTATATTTAGCACAAATCTTATGAAATAGCAGAAATAGTATTATTCAGGAGAAATGCTGTATTTAGCACAAATACTGAAAAGCAGCAGAAATGCTATGACTTAGCACAATAGTAATAACTTAAATAGAAAAATTAGAAAGCAAAATGAACACCTGAAAAAATGCTGAACATGCTAAGGGTCCCTCAAATCTAATTGTTAAATGAAAAAGAAATCGGCAAAAGAAAGTACAACAGTCACACAATCACAAATATGGAGACATATGGAAACACACAAGCACAGAGAGACACACACAGGATCAAATTCAGTCAACCAGTCTAAATATATTGAATTTAAATCATACAATAAGATGCTCCCATAAAAACTCTCTCTCGCCCTCCCTTTCTCTCTCTCTCTGTCACACACACACACACACACACACACACACACACACACACACACACACACACACACAGGAGAGACAAGCAAGTTTCTAGGTCAGCCAAACAGCCTGGGAGCTGCTGAATTTGAATCCACCAATCAGAGGCTGTGTACTTTTTCCCGCCAAAACAGGTGCACCTGTTTTTTTACACACATGCAGCACAGAGACAGGATTTGTGCTGTCTATTTTTCATAGTGAGGATTCCCCTCAAACAAATGGCTATAATTTCCTAACCGTAGGGGCTAGAACAGTCATTCTTACAACCGTTTTGTTCAGAAGAGATGGGGAATCTTAAGGTGTTGACAATTTATCTTGAAAATATGAATTATTGAAGATATTTGACTTGTAATGCACCATAACTGAGTAGAGGCAAAGCGAAAACTGTCTTGACTTGCCCTCAAATAATGCTTTCTAACTCTAAATCTATTTGGAGTATCGATATCATTCTTTCACCGTAAGAGACAGCAGGCTTTGGTGAACAGTCATGGAAATTTTCAGGTCTGTGTGGAAATCCATCAAAAAGATATGATGAGAGAAAAAAGTGGTTCATTTCCAGAGTTTGAAAGCTGAAGAAATCTGAGCAAGGGACGAATTTCCTACCCTCAAACAAACCCAATTCATGGCCAAATGGTAATAGGTGAGAAAGAAATTCTTGAATTGTGAGCGTCAGGAGTGTCTGAAGATATATTGGCACAAGCCTCATGTCTTAACTTCGCTTCGTTAAGGAGATATGACGATTTGAAAATGCCTCTCATTAGAGAAATCCAGCGGTGATTGTGAACAAGCTCTCCATTGACTTTCTATGCAGAGTTTCCAGACTTTGTGTTGGTCTGAGGAGATTTGCCAAAATTCTATTATACAGAAATACTGTAATCAGCACATATACTGTAACATGACAGAAATTCCTCCACTTAGTAGTAATACTATAACATAACACAAATATTATGATTTGGCACAAAAACCATGATTTGGCAAAATACTATGATTGAGCAGAAGTACTAAGATGCAGTAAAAGTACTTTGATTTAACAGAAATACAATTATAGAGGAGTAATACTTTAAAATGGGAGAAATATTGATACACACACACATACACAGAGCCTAAAGGGAACAGTATTTGTGCCATGGAGTGTTAACAAGGATCTGAGGTCAATATTAGAAAAGCTGGTAAAATCATAAAAGTTTGCAGAATTGTAATAAATGATGAATATGAATTAGTGGTCTGTGACAGTGTATTAATTTGTAGGGAAAAAAACATGTTGACCAAGGTGGAATTGAACCCACGACCTTTGGGTTGCAGACCTGTGTCATTACAAACTGTGCCACTGGGAAAGAGAACGAGTGCCTGGAAAACAGGGTGATGAGCAGTCAGAATTAGATCGCGGTGAGAGGCAAAGAGCGCCGTTTTTTGGAGTTACAAAACGTCGTGTAACTCAAAAACTAGGTGGACTAGAAGCATAATTCTTGTACTGGGTGAATCAGCGGACTTTGGTGTACTTTGACTGTGATTTTCATTGCTCTTTGTACATCCGTCGCTGAGATATGACGAGAGAAGAAAGGGCAGACCTCAGATATGATTGGCTGGCTGGGAAGCCGTGCAGGCCCTGATATGTAAATTTGAATGTCTCAGTCCTCAGAGGATTGGCTGCCTGGGGACCTGGCAGAAATATATAGTAATAGTATGATTAAGCATAAATACTACATTTAGCAGAAATACTGTATTAAGCACAAATCCTATAAAAAGCAAAAATACTGTACTATGATTTGGTAGAAAACTATAATTAATCAGAAATACTATATTTGGCAGAAATACTCTATTTAGCACAAATCTTATAAAATAGCAGAATTAGTATGATTCAGCACAATAGTAATAACTTAAACAGAAAAATTGGAAAAGCAAAATGAACAGCTGAAAAATGCTGAACATGCTAAGGGTCCCTCAAATGTAATTGTTAAATGAAAAAAAAAATCAGCAAAAAAAAAGTATAACAGTCACACAATCACAAATATGGACACATATGGAAACACACAAGCACAGAGAGACACACACAGGATCAAATTCAGTCAACCAGTCTAAATATATTGAATTTAAATCATACAATAAGATGCTCCCATAAAACTCTCTCTCGCCTCCCTTTCTCTCTCTCTCTGTCACACACACACACACACACACACACACACACACACACACACACACACACACACATATAGGGAGAGACAAGCAAGTTTCTAGGTCAGTCAAGCAGCCTGGGAGCTGCTAAATTTGAATCCACCAATCAGAGAGCCTGTGTACTTTTTCCCCGCCAAAACAGGTGCAGCCGTTTTACACACTCAGCACAGAGAGAGACAGGATTTCTGCAGTGTATTTCTCATAGTGAGGATTCCTCTCAAACAAATGGCCATAATTTCCTAACCGTAGGGGCTAGAACGGTCATTCTTACACCGTTTTGTTCAGAAGAGATGGGGAATCTTCAAGTGTTTACAATTTATCATTAAAATATGAATTATTAAAGATATTTGACTTGTAATGCACCATAACTGAGTAGAGGCAAGCGAAAACTGCCTTGACTTGCCCTCAAACAACGCTTTCTAACTCTAAATCTATTTGGAGTATTGATATCATTCTTTCACCGTAAGAGACAGCAGGCTTTGGTGAACAGTCATGGAAATTTTCAGGTCTCTGTGGAAATCCATCAAAAGATATATGACGAGAAAAAAAGTGCCTCATTTCCAGAGTTTGAAATCTGAAGAAATCTGAGCGAAGGACTAATTTCCTACCCTCAAACAAGTGTAACTCATCTCAGAACGGTAATAGGTGAGAAAAAAATTCTTGAATTGTGAGCGTCAGGAGTGTCTGAAGATATACTGGGACAAGCCTCATGTTTTAACTTCGCTTCGTTAAAGAGATATGACGATTCGAATATGCCTCTCATTACAGAAATCAAGCGGTAATTTTGAACAAACTCTCCATTGACTTTCTATGGAGAGTTTTCAGACTTTGTGTTGGTCTGAGGAGATTTTCCAAAATTCTATAAATCTCACAACAATGATGGTGACATTTTCAGAAAGCCAGCAAAATGCCTACGTTTTGATGTATAATTTGTGGAAGTTGAGTGAAAATTGAGCAAGTAGCAAGAAGTTGTTCGGACATGAAGAGAAGACTGCGAAACCTACAGTGGCACACTGGAAGCCAAGTGCATAGCAACCATAACAACGCATGTATTTTCTGAAAAATCACAATTTTGCAACTCAAAACTTAAAGAGGATAAGATGAAAACTGTAACAGATATGAAAAAGCTGAATCATTCATGAATAGCCCAATAATTTGTGAACATTTTAAAGTTTGAATGGTTGTTCTACGTGAAAGTAGGAAAAAGTAGTTAAGTTTCAAAAACAAGCAAGTTTTAGCAGAATTGCGGAAGTTTCCCATTCATTTCAATGGGACAAATTAAAGGAAAAAGCTTAATATTTTAAAAAGTATAATAGTTAAAAATACCAAAGTCATCATAGCGCACATTAGCAGAAATAGCACAATAGTTTAAAATTTGAACGGTGAAAATCGGCTGAAAATTGTGGAAGTAGAAAAGTGCCAAAAAAAGTGCAAAAAGTGGCAACTAGAATAATAATAATAAGAATAAAGTAGAATAAAGAATAAAGAGAAACAGGAACTCAATAGTGTGGATGCCTAAAGCATCCACACAATAAAGTATAAAGAATAAAGAGAAACAGGAACTCAATAGTGTGGATGCTTAAAGCATCCACACAACTAGAAAAATTTGCATTTCCTGCGAAAATGCTGTGTGGATGCCTTAACGCTGAAGCTGTCTGCTGAAAAGCTGAAAAAGATGAAAAGTTGCAAAACGTTGTATGGCGGTGAAGAAACCTATGAGCACCAAAAGTCATAGCCATCATTAGCAGAGAGAGCAGAATTTTTTTAAAGTGCTGATAAGAGGTGAAAAGGCTGAAACTTTTGCAGAAAAGAGGTCAATCAGCTGAATTTCTGCTGAAAAGAGGTAAAGAAGCAGAAAGTTGCGCTGAAAAGAGATGAATCAGCAGAATTTCTGCTCAAAAGAGGTTTTTTCTGAAAACAGCTGAGATTTGTGCTGATAAGAGGTGAAAAGGCTGAAAATGCTGTGTGGATGCCACAAAGCTGAAGCTGTCTGCTGAAAATAGTTAAAAAAAAAAATAGCTGAAGAAGCTGAAGAAATCAAAGTCAGTGTTTAAAAAGTTATTGAAATTTTAATAACTTTGCAGAACAATATATATTTAACAAAAATGTAATAACTTAGCAGAAATGGAATAACTTTGAAGAAACATAACAATTCAGCAGAAATATTCTACTTTACCAGAAGCTACAACTTAGCAGAAATGTAATAATTAAGAATAACATAAATTAGCAGAAGTAGTGTAACCTAGCAGAAAATTAATAACTTGGCAGAAATATTACAACTTACCAGAACTCCTATAATTTTGCAGAAATGTAATAATTAGGCAAAACTGTCAACAGATAACAGCTAAAAACACTGAATTAACCTCAAAGTTACTCATTTAACTGTGAAAAATTACCAGAAACATTAGAAAAGGAAAAAAAAACAGACAGCAGATGAACTGATGTGGAGCAAAACCAAGGTAAAATTGCAGAGTTTACACAGCTGGTGAAATGTAAAAATGGCAACCAAAAACAAACAAACAAACAAACAAAAAAAACCAACAAAAAAACAGTTAGGTAATAAATGCACAAGATGCTGCAGTCAGAGATAAAAACACCCAAAAATAATGTTATTGAAATGCCAAAGAGTGGCAGAAAGTTTAGAAAGTAGAAAACCAGTAGTAGAAAAGTAGAACATTTAAATATTTTTAGAAACATGTGATACAAAATATTTACTCAGTTGTTTCCAATGATTATAATAATGGCATACAGAAATAAAAATCCCATTTGGGACAAACAGAAAAATATTAATAGAAAATGCAAATCACATGAATCTAACATCTATACAAACAATTGAAGCATCTGTTGGAATTGTGAACATATTCTTGTTTGCCATGTTTATGTTTATGGCCCTAAGATGCGCAGACAAATGATAGGCTATTAACTGCAAAAATATACACATATATAAGAAGCAAGTGAGAGACAAAAATATATCCACTGATTTGCTGGAGTTTTGTGTAAATACCATTTGGCAAGGATAAACAACATGTTCCAATGCCACATTAAAATTTTTAATAAGCTTCATTTTTTCAATTGGTTTACAGTTTCCTGATTTTATGATAAATATGGTACCAATCTACAAAATACTGTCGAAATGAAGTCCACATTGTGATATATTTCAGGTGTGGAGAGTCACACAGTTGAACAATCAATGTGCATATTTCAAGAAACAGGGATCAAATAAAGAACATTGTTGTGGAATAAAATACAGTGAAAAATAACCACTGCCCTGCGTTAGAGAGTGACTTATGATGAGGTATTAATTGGGTTAACTTTACCTCTAAAACTTTTCACATAGTGCTGTTACCAGGGTGAAATCCATCATAAAGTAACTGTAAACAGTAGAACCATTGGCATGAATGTTATGGTTCTACTCTGATCAAAACTCAAGTCAGCTGTGTGACCTGATATAAAATGATAAAAAGGAACACATATAAATGGATGTGACCTTTATGAACTTTTCAAAATGACTTTATATGTCTGACCCATTATGTATATATATTAGAGCAGATGTGGAAAACCACTGTTAGACCTAGTCTATACTAATGTAGTTACTGACACCCCATACTAAGGCAGGATTCATACAAACACACATTATTTATTCTCTTAAACATTTTCTTTTTTCGGATTTTGAGATTCTGTAATTTCTATAAAGAATACATGTAATGGTTCAGTAGATATAGTTATTTAAATGTCCATAATAAGCACATGATCATTTTTGTACATCCTACAATAGAAGATTTAGAGCTGTGTGTCTGTATGAATTCAGCTTGCTATACTTATAGACTTGGATATATTAATCCACTATTTACCCAAACAAGTTAAATTGTTTGGGTAAATAGATTGGGTTTGTCCTACAAAATAATTATTCAACAATTAAAAAACCCCCCCAAAAAACAGTATATCTGCACATTAATCCAGAGTTCAGTTTCATATATCTGATATTGTTTGTTAAATCTGGTGACACAAACACAGTCAAAAATTCATTGCTAGTGTGACATGTGGTCCTTTTTGCCTTTGACCAATGATATGCTGGTTACTTGAACCAGTTTAGTATTTGCTGTCTCAGAGGATTGTTAACCATAAATCAAACTGAACCAAACCATAAAACAAAACTGAAAAAAATATGTTAATTGCAAACATGTTTTTGCTTAGTAAAAGAATTGAAATTACATTGAAACTGTCACCTTAAAGCCTCATTGTAAATATCATCACAAACAGATGTTTTCCACACAGTTAACAAAGCTCCACCACATCCGATCACTGCATATAAATCTAAAAGAAAACAAAAACAAATAAAATGTAATTGACACAAGGGAAGACTTTTGATTTAATAACTAAGCTTAAAATAAATGTTACCTTTGAATATTTGTGGGAAAAATTTGATGCTACCCCAAGAATACAAAGCCACACTGGAAACGATGACAGGCTTGCAGCCCTCTGTCTTCCTGGAGTGAGGTGCCTGATTAGTAGCAGTGAGCTGACAGAAGTCGGTGTCTGTAAGAGTGGCCAAACACTGATACTCTGTCCACTTGTGTAGAGTCTAAGAAGCTGGAATGCAGGCACACTGGACGAGCTTGTTCTAAAAAAAATACAGAAAAAGGAACATTTTATTTGTGTTAAGGCCTAAAAACTAGAAATAAGTTATACAATGAACAATACTGAAATACCTCATAGGTGCTGCAGGACACATAACCAGACTCCAGAGCAATCTCACACTCACATGATGGTGAGGAAAGACATGAGCTCTGCAATGAGGTTTGAATGTTTCAGTTGGGACACTGAAGAACTCAGGAGACAGCAATACCTGCACAGAGAGACAGAGTAGAAAAAGCATAGATTTGTAATCCATAATGTCAATTAAAACTCAAAAAGTGTCAACAAGTTTAATCATTTGAGTGTGGAATTTTTTATGCAATAAACAGGATTTAAATTAATTAATTGAATTAAAAGCACTGACATTTTTTTTATCAAAGATAAAGAATCATACCTCTCTCTGCTCTGAGGATCACTGAGCATCTCCGACAGGAAATACAGTTTCCTCGGAGTCATCATTGATGGTCTCAGAGGTGTGTAGTGTGGCAGCATGATGATGGTCTCCAGATTAGGCAGGAGGTCAGGTGATCGGTGTGTCATCTTCTCCATTGAAGACACACTGGTATGGCAGTTCATAAAACAGCAGTCTCTGTGTGGCATGTAGTTATCTGTGTAGTCCAGCACTGATGGATCAGGTTTGGCTCAGCAGTTCATGAAGATGGTGTTAAGATGTTGTTGTTTCAGCTGAGGATGGTGAAGTTTGAAGGTTTTGCCACAAAGGAAACAGGACTGTGTGTGCCCTGTCTGAAAAAATATATCTACAGCTTTTAACACCACCCACCCTCCCCACCCACCCATCTCAGCCCCCAAGTGGTTATGTAATGCTGGTATGGGGTGTCGGTTACTAAGTCTAATTAGTGCATCAGAAAGTGGGGGCTACACCTAAAGCCCCCACTTTCTGATGTCTTTTTGCAGCTGCTCAGAAAATTCTGACTTGGCCTTTATCCACCCAAACCCAAACCCACCCGGATAAAGGCCAAGTCAGAAAATGGATGCAGAAACTTTCCATGTACTTCTAAATCAGTTTTTATACAAATTCTGTAAACTGTAAAAATGTTGTTCTCTACATAATGTATCATTATAGACATCTCTGGTAGCCTAAAGTTAGAGTAAAACGTTTGACATTTTTTACCTGTAAAACATGATAAGACTCATTCATTCCCAAAACGTTTGATTCTACAAAATCTACTATAATCAAGAAAATCTAATTGCCTGTATTTATTTATGTGACCAATAATAAATACCTGCATTTATCTGGGATTTATTTATTTACTATTTCATATTTCAAAGCCCTTGAAGGGGAAGCTCTCGTTTGTTGAGATACATACGTCAGAGTAAAAAAAGTATCAAAAAAGGAGATGACAATTAACATCAATGAAAAAATGCATTTTAAAATAGTAGATTTAGTCATTTAAAACATGAGAATAAAAAATAAATTATGTCCGTTTGATACTTGTTGCAGCATATTTCAGATCTGAGGTGCATGATAACAGAAGGCAGATCTCCCTGCTCTGCATGAAGTACAGCCATGATTTGATAAAATGATTAATAACATTGCAATGAGAAAGGTTTGATAAATTGAAGGATGGTTTTCTTACAGACAGAGCAGGGAAGCAAATTTTTGGGAAGCCTTCCATTATCAACAGAAAATCTTTTTCATACTCTACAATCAGTAAACTCTGTAACATGATCTGTAATTGTTTCAAAACTCACCAGACGACTTCATGATTGGCTGGAGGACAGGACACAAAACACAGGGTTGTGGTAACTGTAATATGTCCTCAGGACACCTGAATGTAGACTGTGCTGTGGCTGAGAAATAAAAATGAGGTCAAGCAGGGTGTTCTTGTCTGTAGTGGCAGAAGTGATCAGCTGTGAATACCCTCTAGACTGAAACTGCTCCAGAATCTGTTTTCTTCCACTCTGTAACTGGTTCTCATTAAAATCTCCACACACAATTATTGGGTGACAGTCCATTATTTCAAGTGAATCTAAAAGACTTACCAGGTTTTGCATGAACGGTGCCAAACTGTAGTCTGGAGGTCTGTACACAACAGCAATGAGTGCAGGGAATGGAGCCTGAACCTTTAACACTAAGAACTCAAGATCAGTGACAATATGCAGATACTGTTTTACCTGAACCTGAAAATGATTCCTCAAATACACAACAACTCCCCCACCACTTCTGCTGGCCATGTGAGGAAAGTTTGTGTAGGACACATGTCTGTTGCGTTTGAACATGGTGTAGCCGTCCAAATGAAGACTGTCTGCAACAAAGGAGCCTTGGAGGTGAGACTCTGTGAGACACAAAACATCTGCTAAGCACATTTCATGATGACTCTTGATGTCACTGATGTGAGATGGTAAACCCTCCGTATTGTGATGGATCAGTGTAAGAGTGTCAAGTCTGCTGGCTGTTTCTCTGACCTGAAGAAGAGGCATCATTTCCTCAACGCTGGCTTGTCTCATGGTTTGGAGCGCTGCAGTTACCTCGGGATTGGCATAAATCTTTTTCTCATCCAAGTCCTGCAAATAGAGTCCACTGAGAGACGTCACCCTGCTGAGAGCAACATAAGCCATACCTGGTTCAAAAATGTTCTTCATTGAAACTACAGCTGTCTGTGTTGTAAGACCCTGGGTTTTGTGGATTGTGCAGGCAAATGCTAGCTTTAAAGGAAACTGTCTGCGTACCGCTCCTTTAAACTTCAGACTCTCCTCTGCTCTCTCAATGTAAACCAGATCATCAGATGCTGCATTAGCACTGCGGTTGTGTCTCATAGGCTGCCGGTTGTCCATTCTGAGCCCCAGTTTAATTATTTGTCCATCATTTTCAGATCTCACCACCTTTATCAGTATACCAAAAGCACCATTGACTAAACCGTTTAGTGTGTCCAAGTTTCTGGTCAGCATGACTCGAGCTCCTTCAGCGACATTCAGGGTGTCGGGTAAATCATTTCTCCCACCTGTAAATGGTTTGTCTCTTCGTGCCATTCTGCCTGTACGTTTATCCTTCTGGAAATCGTCTGCATTGATGATTATAATGTTTGAATGAAGCTTCTTGAGCGTATCTGTGTTGTGGGATTCCACATTCTTGTTGGTGGCATAGATGTGTAAGACCTCAGTTGGACATTCTTCTGGTGCAGTCACAGCCTGTGACAACAAATCTCTGTCGCACTGAGAAAGCTCATCTGTCTTTTCTTTGACTCTAATCCTGTTCAGCATCTCTGCAAAGGCCACATCATCTTTCTGACGCATGATCTCGGTTAGAGTGATCATCTGAAAATGTTCCTGCCATAGGTCAATCTGTTCTGGATCATAAACACAGAGAGGCTTAGACTGTCGCACTGGTGGCAGCTGGTAAAAATCTCCAACAGCTAAAACTGACATTCCACCAAAAGGTCTCTGAGTGCCTTTGATTTGTTTCAGTCTTGCATCCACATAAGCAAAAAGGGGTTTTGAAACCATTGAAATCTCATCAATAACAATAATTTCGGCATTAACAAGCTCAGATCTGACTTCATCCAGTTGGTTACCAAGTCCTTGAATGGGTGGATTCAGACTCCTGGGTAGTTTCAGTAGAGAATGTAACGTAGAGCCATTGATAGAAAAAGCTGCTGTCCCAGTAAATGAAGTCAGTAAAACAGTTGGATTTGATATGTCAGCTTCTTCTGCATTAGCAGGCAGTCTGCTCAGGATCTTTGATGCTTCAGAGTGAATACACTTAATCAGATGTGACTTTCCAGTTCCTGCACCACCGTTGACATACAAGAAAAATGGATCTGGGTTCAAACCACAAACGCGCTGAATACACCAGTCTCTTATGGCATAGAACACGCAGGCCTGCTTCTGGTTCAGATTCTGATACATTACACGTACCACAGCTGGATCTACTGCAGGTTGTTCTCTGATGGCTCTGATCTCTGTTACAGCATCAGACTGACGACTGTAGTCGGGAACATTCTCCTGTTCGTTCTCATCATCAGAATGTCTCTCAGGAAGATTCTCATCACATTGCAACCTCACAACTTCAGATTCAGGAGCAAGATTACACCATTCATCAATCACAACATCCCTATTTTGTTCAAACTCTTCCAGTGCACTCTCAATATCCTCAGAGTTCTTCTCATACTTGTCTTTATTTCTCTTTACAACCCTTTTCACAGACTCACTGTGGTCTGAACATGGAAGTCGCACAAAACCTGAGTTGTAGAAGGACTGATAGGTTTGGAACCCTTGTGGTTTCAGTTCCTGCTCTGATCTGTGTGGAAGGTAAAGTCTCAACAGTCGACCATAATATTGCTCAGGATCTTTTTCCTGTGAACAGTGGTAATACCTGATTATAGCTGGTTTATCATTCTTTCGCCTTTGTACAAATCCAAGCTGGTTTAGAAGAGGAAGCACATCTTTTCCTTCATTTGGACCACTCACCAACCGGCACAAGGCAGCAAAATCAGCCAGTGACATTTCCTCATATTCTGGTGTCTCAGGTCTGCATTTGTATTTATCACTCAAACTTGTCATCCAAATATTACAACTGTCGTGTGTTGTGGTTTCCAGATAGCTCATCGGGCGACTCATTTTTACCGGGTTATCATCTGTTGGTACAAATACAACACTGCGGGAACATTTTTTCATTTTTAGGCCACAGACTCGAGTCACACACTCCTGTGCGCTGATTTCTCTCTTTTTTGAGTAAGCCTGCATCACAGCTCTCATTTCATCACATTCATTGACCGTGTTCTTTGCAGAGTTGTCAATAAATGTCTTCAGGTATTCAGAGAGGCCAGATTCTTTCTTCGTTATATATTTACAGAGGTATTCTATACATGAATAGGCATTCAATATGAACGAGACATCTAAATTGGAGTTCCAGGCTTCAAGCAGGTGTGGGTTGTAATTGTTGATCCAACAGTCCTTTGGGTCACGTTTCAGAATAAGAGCTGTTTTCTTGTTTATGTCTTGGAGGCATTGCTCATACTCATTCATTGTCAAGTTGCATCGTGACAGAATCTGCTCTATGGTGAGGGAAGCAGCTTCAGGTTCCTTCAGGAGGTTCATCAAAGGTCTGAGTTTGGCTTTTGCAGCTTCAGTGTCTGAATCCTCATCCTGTCTCGCAATCATTGTTCTTGTGGCTGGTGGTTTTGGAAACCCAAATCTACAACCAGAGTTCACACTCTTAAAGCATGTTTTTGTGTGGTTTTTGCTGTGCTTTTGTAGTTCAGCGACTTTTTTGTGCAGTTCAGGCTGTTTTTCTGGATCAGGGAGTTGAGCTGAGATGTATCTGTCCACAAAGTCACAGACAGTTTGGTCATCATCCACATCTACTTCTACCTTTTCTCTAATCCACAGCAACATGTGTATATGCGGACTACCTCTGTGCTGGAACTCAACTCTGTAAAAGTAATCAATGATTTCACCAAGGGGCTGTGCAGGAGAAAAAAGCAAATCTCTGAACAAAGCCTCAACACGCTTATCGAACATTCGCATGGTGGTTACTGGATTTGATCTTAGAATTTCACACTTTTCTGACCAGTCCAGGGCTTCAAAATCAACCTCTTCACCTTGCTGTCTCTTTATAGCTTGAATCACTTCAGGCCATCTCATCTCAGCAGCAGAGAATGTGACAAAGAACTGAGGTGTTCCTATTTGACGAACCATACTGAATAGATCTTTGGTGGTCTTCTGCCAGTAAGCTGGGGTTCCTCTGAGTGGCTGCATAAATCTGATTGCATCTTTATTTCTTACCAGCTTCTCTACTTCTGTCTTACTTTGTAACATTCCTGATGTGATTTTCCGTCCATCTTTGGTCATAGTTTTACCTTTCCTTAGCTGTATTGTCATGCTGGAATTAGCCAAGTGTATTTCAGTGACAAACTGTGAGAAAAACAGGTAATTTGTGTCTTTAGCAAATCTTGCATCAATGTTGAAAAGCCTTGACTTGAAGTAAGCACTCGGTGTGAGTTTAAGACGTCTCTTTTCATCCAGTGTATTCTGACCAGTAGGAAACTGCACAGGAAATGCCATGGCTTCCAAATGAGGAGTTCTGAAGAAGCTAACAGGACTGTTTCTTTCTGCAGGAGCCACACAATATGTGTTATCAGTGAAAGAGAGAATCTCTTCTGAAATGTCTACAGGCTGCAGACAACTTTCTAGAGCAAAACCTCCATTGTTCAAATCACTTTCTGGTTCCTCTGGATTTTGTTCCTCTGGTTGTTCATCACAGGATACCATATCAATATCTTGTTCACTTTCAGACTCACTTTCACACAAAAGGGCATCTTTTCATAGTTGTCAATTTCCATTAAATCTGCTTCATTATAATCATCACTTGCCATGCTGGCTTCATCACTGCTGTCATCATCAGGTAACGTTGGATCACAAAGCAATGCATCATCTCTGATAACAATATCTGTGTACTGTGGATGAATTTGTTTGAGTTTACGCAGGGCTTGGATCAGTTTAGACCAGGTGACAGTCTGGAACAGCTGATGGCCTTTGTAGCACAGTCGTCTTTTCAGCTTGATCCTCATTATCTGTGACTGGTTTCTGAGCCGAGGTAAACAGTCAACTGTTTGTTGGACTTCAGATGGTACACACACCACATTACCACGTATGAGTCTTTGTCTGCCCTTTGGAAGTGGAATAATCTTTGCAAATGGTATGCATTTGGCAATCAGATGTCTCTCCAGAATGTTGAGATCACACAGTTCAGCTGGAATATCCTGCAGTTCTAAACCATTGACAGCAGCAAGCCTTGGCATGCATCCACTTTTGAGGGAACTGTGACACGTGTGACAGATATACTCCTTTTTTCTCTCAACAGGAAAGCTGCACTGATCATTACATGCTTCATCACACACATGAACAAATTTACCAGTTAGACACTGCTGAGCTACAGTTTGGTGTTTTGAGTAATTTGCTCTTTTGCAGATTTTCACCTGATTAGGAAAAGAAGCTTTTAGACAAACAGTACAAACATAAGATGGTGCTGACTTAATGTTTGATCTGAAACGAGATATGGCCTCATTCAGTAAACTGTTATCTGGATGACACTGAAAACTTTCAGCTGGTCGATGCATCTGACGATATTTTCTCTTTATGTTCATTGCACATCTGATATTATGCATCTGTCTAAAAGAAAAACTATTCCAGTATTTTACTCTCATTCGTTCTCTCATGTTGTCCTTGTGTTGTTGCTGAAATTGTCTCTGTTCTCCATAACGTTTAGTGATATAAGATAGTTTTTTCTGCTTAAATTCATCACTTTGTTTATATAGGTTAGAAACATATGACCTCATGTAAGCTTTATGTTTCTCTCTGAATCCAGCACAAGTTCTGTATGTTCTTCTTATACGTTCTTTCTGCTGTTCTCTGAATACAGGAGAATCTCTGTATGTTCTTGTTATACGTTCTTTCTGTTTCTCCCTGAATATTGGGTTATCTTTATACATCCTTATGACACGTTCTCTTTTTCTCTCTCTAATTTTAGCAGTTTCTTTATAGATCCTTCTCATTTGCTCCTTCATACCTTCCCTTTCTTTATAGATCTTTCTGAAATGTTCTCTCTGTTTCTGTCTATATGTTGGATTTTGTTTATACAGATTATTTTTGTATACACTCTTCTTCTGTCTGTGATCTGGGTCATTAGACTTTCTACAGGAATTTTTTTTCTTTGCCTTAAAGCTTTCATCAAAAGTGTACATCTGCCTTTCTTTCTTTTTCTGATTTTCCTTTCTTTGTGGTAGTTTGGGTTGGGACAATAATCTTCTCCTCATTTTTCTCCTTTCCTGTTTATTACGTTTCAGCAGTTTATGTGAGAGCTCATCTCTTGTCTTAGTTAAACAGGAGGCAGTACTTGAATCATTCTGAGGAACAGAATCTGATGTTACTGGAGTTTCTGTCACAGAAGATGCAAATGTTTCTTTTTCAAAATGATAGTTAATCTCAGCACCTGCTGGCTCATTTGAATAATTCACTCTGGATGATGTCACTTCAGTGGTTAAAGTGTCGGTCACAGTTTTCCATATCTGCTCAGTGGACGTTTGGAAGTTTAATTCATGAACAGTTTCATTGAGAACTGGTTCTGGAGCACTTTTAGCTGTTTGTCTGTATTCAGTGGTTTGATTAGCATCTTTTTGGTTAGTAGTGTTTCCACTGTGAAACTCGACAGGCTGTAGCTCATAAGTGCAAGTTGGTGCGATGCTAAGCATTCGGTACAAACGTTTGAGCATGTCAATCATGTCGTTAAGACGTGTGAATTTCAACATAACTGCAGTTCCACCACTTACAGCTAGCGACAATGGCATTCCTGTAGACTTACGTGGGTGAGGGTCAAAATATGCATATTCACCTGAAGTCAGCCTGCAAACTGCAATGACGTTTCCTCCCATGACTAGCAAAGCGTAGCGAACTGCTGAAGCCAAACACTGTAGTCCCTGTTCAAGGCTCGGAAGATCATCTGTACCATCAAATGTGCCGTAATGAGCAAACTGAGACATATCCACTTGATACTCGTGTCCGCGGCTGGTGACCACTGAGGGAAGCTCATCGGAGGCTAGAAACACGCTGTTCACAAACCTCTTTCTGGCATCTGAATACATGGAATGGCCTTTGTCCAAAACACGGTTAAGATCTGCTCTGGTAATGAATTCATCCTCGTGTAAGAATGACAGGAAAACCAAACTGTTAGCCATGCATTGCTGATTCCGGTACTTTCCATACTTAGCAGAGGCCTGGCTTCGGGACGCACAGATGCTACTCACTAGTGGTCGAGTTTCACTATTTGTAACCTGTACATGAGACGGTCCTGGAGCTTCTCCATCATGCTGCGTTTGTACAGTTACCTGGGGTTCAGTCTGGATTACCTGCTGTACTTTAGCATCTGGCACACATGCGGAGCGAACACCTCTCTTTACCACATCTGCATAAGACACTGCGGCTGTCTGAACGCTGCTCTGCACTTCTGGACTGGGAACAGTTGTAACAGACACCTTTACCTGCTCACCGGCCTGAGAAACATTTACCTGTTCCTTCTGCTTTTGCCATCTAAGCTTCTGGGACTGCGACCTTTGACCTTTTCTCAGCATTTTATTGAAGTACAAACTGAAGCTTATACGTATTTATACAAAGATATAAACAAAACTCAACCTGGAAACAGTGAAGAACTAATAACGTTTCAAGTTACTATTAAATCTGAAAAAATGTAAATATAAATATAAAAATGTTCCAATGTTTTTATAAATATGTAAATAGATGTAAAAGGTTGACTTTACTCCAAACTCAATATAAAAGATATTCAGTTCTTTGAAAACACTTGGCTCAGATTTATTGTAGCTTTTTCCAAAACAGAGTATTTTTACTTCTGATATTTTAACCAGACTTGTTAATGACTAGATCTTAGCTTCTGTAAAGGGATATACAGAATAAATCACAATAAATCACTCTTAGTTTTTAAGTAGAGCGTGTGTAAATCTTTCAGATATCTAAAATGTAAAGCAAATATAAACAGCTGTGGTGATGTGGTGATCAGATGACAGGCGATGAGGATTCTTCAGCTGGATGTTCTGCAGCAGTCAGGAAACAGGAAGTCTGGGTCCTCAGGGCAGCTTCTCGATGGCAATTGTGTCTGAACACTGAGTAACAGAAATGTCCCTAAATAATAATAGTATAAACCTACTATAGTCAAATGTTACAGTCAATGAAACAGACTAGCAAAATGTATCTGAAGTTATCTAGTTTAATATTTTTGTGAATACAGCAGTCTGAATGTGTCGTATAAAATAAGTTTATCTTATTACAAAAAACCTTTAAGGTGTAAATTTTATATAATGTATCCAAGTAATTGCACCTCTAAGCCAAACTATCAGTATTTATTCCAAAGTGTTCCAAGTAAAAATTAAAATTGTGTAAATAGTTTCTACTGTACTGTAATTCTACTATTTTAATTTCAACTTTCTACGTGTAATTTCCAGCAAAAAGACTGGATGTGAGAGAGTTTAACGATAGGAAAGAAGGAGCAGTGAGAGCAGAGATCTCTCAGAATTCTATAACAGATGGATGAAGTACTGGTAACTTCAATTTCCCAAAAATGGGGCCATGTCAAAACTTGATTTCGCCAGACAAAACTTGATTCCATTCAAAATTTGATTCCAGTTAAAAACGCGATTTTTGATAACTTAGATAGAGCTTGTGGGATAGAGTGAAGCAAGATAGAACGGCTTGTCAAAATAGATAGAGTGGGTAGAGTGATAGGACAGACTGAATGGCTTGTCAATGATAGAGGGAGAGAGCTTCTGCAGCAGGCCACCTGTAAGACACAAAGGGACTGGAATTAGGCATATTTCCAATAAACGTAGCTTTCCAGTATTTTTCAGACAATAAGGCACACTTAAAATCCTTTAATGTTCTCAAAAATAGACTTAGCGCCTTATGTATTCATTCTGGCCAATTCTATGTGGGACACGGCGCTGCAAAATCTCTCAAAATGTTGTAGTACAACTTTGGTAAGCTACCGTAGTTAGGAGCCTCACGGTGTAATTCGCACTGTGCTTCAACATAATATTATGCTGTGTGTGTGTGTGTGTATAAGGACCTGGCAACTGTTAAGAGCCATGCTTACGAAGCAGGTTTCAAACTGATCAGCTCATGAAGAATTTGATGGATTTGTGGAAGAGGAATAAACTGAAAAAGTGAATGTGTCGTTCTGTATTTTATGTGTTACAACTGAACAATGTTGCGGATTATTGTGAATGAGTTGAATACAGCTTGATTTATCTGGCTGTTTTGTTTGGCTTAATGTACCTTATGTTTAAAAAACAGACCCGTTCATTGCCCTTATGCCTTATAATCTGAAAAATACAGTGCATATTGCACTGAACGACAATGTTTAACAAATGGTGGTGGAACTGATATAAGGACATTTTTGCATTCTGTTAACACAATAAAAACAAACAGTGTATTGACTGAAACCAAGATGTGCTGCAACAGTTACTGTAAATATTATATGGTCCAAACAAACCTACACACTGACATTAGAGCAGTCAGTTTCAGGCTCCCTGCTTTGCATTAACCTTACATCCACTCAAATCAAATTTACTGATTCCCTGGCCAAACTGAACACAAATCCTTTCTCACATTTGCCTACAAACATCTTGATGATCACCAAGAGCTGTGCTGACTCACTGCACTAAACTGAGTCTCCTACAGTGAGAGACGAATTCCAGAAAAACACCAGCATTTAAGTCAAACATGATGCTGTTACTGTGATGGTCCAGAGTTCCTTTACTACTTCAGGACCTGCATCATGCCGTCAGGTCCTGAGCTTCAGATTAATCATACTTGGGATTCACAGCAGGAAACTTATGAGTTGATCCAAAACACACGAAACAAAACTCTTGGTGCAGTCTAATCAGATTCTGGACTTCAATGAAGCTGGAACTATACATGACTTGAAAACCTTATATTGGACCTTAATGAAACAAAATCTGAAAGTAGAGTTGTCCAAAATCCCCCCAGTGATGCAAATCAGTCATTAATAGTTACTGTAAATGCTTGATGGTACTTGTTGCTATCAGGACTATTAGACTGGGTATTAGACTGCAACATGTTTTTACATTAGACCAGGTTGTTCTGCTTTGATTTTCTGTGCTTCATAAATAGAATCATCACTGTCAAACTGCTTTTTGTATTTATCCAGGTTATCTTCGTTAGATGATTTAAAACATTTAAAAGTGACAAAAACCATAAACAAAATAAATCTGCAAGGAAGAAAGTCTTTTCCCAGCACTGGACCTCAGACAAACCTTTACTTACCAGACTTGAGACGATCAGATCAGCAGTCTAAAGAAAGGAAACAATAAATTAGATCACTGTTCAATGATTCAGACAGTTGAGCCTCTTCACACACAATCCAATTTACTGTGACATAAAATAACTAGTAAAATCCTCAAATTCTTCAAGCTTTTATGAACATTAGCTGCAGAGTCTCTCATGGCTATAACATGTAATAAAAGCATTCATACTACAGAAGCGCAAAGAATAGGCTCTAATATTTGTTGGCACAAATGCAGGATATACCAAATATTTCCAACACAGAAGCTTTGTGGCTCAAACATCAGATCACTGTTAAATGACTTAGACCGTTGTGCCCTGTGTCACACGCAATCTGATTTACTGTGAAATAAAATAACTAGTACAATCATTAATTTCCCTTAACAACTTACTGTACTATAAAGAGGACTAATATTAGCTGCAGAGTCTCACATGGCTATAACGTGTAATATAAGCTTAAAGAATAGGCACCAATATTTGTTGGCACAAATGCAGGACATACCTGTTGGAAGGAATATTTATGTATTTTGCAATATTTCCCTTATTGCCAACATTTCTATTTAATTTTCAAACACACTGTATTCACTAAATAATTAATAAACTAATTTTAACTTATAGCATAAATAGAACACACTGACTTTAATATAGCAAACACTGTGCAGTCACAGCTCTAGTTCTCTTAGTTTTTTTCTCATTGCTTAAGTGCTTAAAATCAGACAAATGGGCTAATAAATTTCAGGGACATTTTCAGGGACAGTCAGAGGTCCTGTGTGGGGGCTTTGCTGCTTCAGATTACAAATCCTGACCATTTGTTTTTGCCCATCAGTAAATGGATGTCACAAAAAGCAAAACTACTGTATGTAAATTGTCAGACATGCTATACAATGACAGTGTCATATTGCTTCAGTTATAATCAGTGTTTACTTACCAGCAAAGGAAAAACCAAAGATCTGTTACAATCTGTGTAACAAAAGACAAAGAACAAAAATACAGCGTCAGTCAATACTGCTTTATTAATTTTATTATAATAATAATTTAATAATAATAATAATAATAACAATAATAATAATTTAATTTTAATACTTTCGGTAGTCAAAAAGATTCAGTTAACTTCTGTGTTTACTACAGCAATACAATACAAACAACAACTGTCCTCTGTTTTCTTTTTTCTACACCTTATTAAAGATAACCATGTTCATTAAAGGTAATATGTGGTTTCATCCATTTGCAATAAGCCACACAAGTTTCTTAGTCATGTTAAACTCTAATAGTCTAAGGAGCTTGGAAATAAAGTGTCTGGACTTCTTCACTGAAGAAGCTTCCCAGATGTGAAGAGGTGAAACGTCTTCTTGAAGTACAATGACCTGAATGACTGAGAACCTTCACAGTCATAATGCTCTAATACTTTGCTGCTATTAGATAACGTAGTCAATATCATAAGCAATTATTTGCTACACCTATCACTGCACACTTTATCAAATGGTGACATGAAAATTTCAAAGTATGCAACAATCATAAATGAAAGCTTGAATGATATATCTGTTTTTTATCTGGTTTTAACATTTGAGGTGGCCTACATTCAAATTCTGCTGCCTAAAAATATTATCAATTGCATACACCATCATTTAGTATAATACATGCTGTTGTTTTAAAACAAATATCTACATACTGTATTAATAATATTAATGGCCCACTGTTGCATTTTATTTATTTGAAGTTAGCCCTTTTTTGTTTTTAATTTCATTCATGTTCCATAAAGAGAGAAGTGTCACAGACCTCCAGATTTTGGTTATATTTAAAAGTAGGCCTGCACAAACAAACATTTGTTAAACAGTTCTTAAGAATTAAAAAGTCAACTCTTATGAGGGTTGTTATTGTTCTTACATTAACTATGTGTTTTATCCTCAGTCTCCCTTCCCTTAATTAACCTGCAACACAGACACACGCGCATACAAGCACGTGACTCTTTTTCTCCCGCTGATCAGCCAGAGGCTCCTATTAAGTCGCCACACCTGGTGCTTCAGCAGTTATTGGTTCTAAGATGGCGGTTAAATACCTTTACAACCTGAAGAATGAGCCTGTTTTAACCTACCTACCGATTTGTGAGGAGTAGAACTAACTGCACCTTCTGTAACAGTCTCAGAAACACTAACACACCAAATGAAGCTAATAAAACAACACTAACTGTAGTTTACAGTCAAATGAACCGTCTTCATTTCACACTGGGCCTATAGGAGCGCTATATGGAGTTAAATCAGGGCCATAATGTTTGTTTAGTTAAAAAAAAATTTGAAATCGAAAATATGTAAACTGAAAGCAAAAGTCACATTTTTAGAGTGAACTTTGAAAAAGAAAGAGTTGGATTTAAAATTTTCAGATTCAGATCTTTTAAATTAATGTACAAAAAAAATTCTTCAGGTTCGGATTTTCTCTCAGCTTCAATTTTTTTTTTTTCACTTTCAGATCTCTATTTTTCAGTTTCAGACTTTTGGCCCTGTTTTGGCGTGGTGGGCGTGGCTACACACAGAGGGCGGGGAATCATGAGTGACAGCAGACCGCTGCAGGCTCAAGATGGTCCATTTTTCATGTTGCCTTCAGGAAACCTGGGAATGAACATAATTTATCAAACGCCTCCTGCACTATATTATTTGATAATGTTTAGAAAACATGTCATGCATAACTGCTAAAACTCAGTTACTAAAGCTCTTTCAAGCAGTAATGTGTACAAATTACGCCGTAACTGATCAATTATGAGACGTTTTCCCAGACACTACGTGAGAAGTGGTCATTTCCCATGCTCTCAAAGTAGCGCGCATTGTATCGGCTGGGGCTGCTGTTAACTTGTCCCTCAGTGAACGATGGCGTCGTCTTCCAACAACACTGCTGGCGCGAACAATCAGGTGAGTGTTTAAGTTTGGAACAATTACACTGCAGTCTGTGAATACTACGAATTTAAGAAGTGGCTATTGTTACGGTTAATTTTTCGGCTATTCTGTTTTTTTTTAATAACGTTTTTGCTGAAATGCTAGCTCAACAGAAACGCCTCGCTATCATTTTCGGCTGAAACTTACGTCCTAGTTGATCTGTAAGCTTGGAGAACAACAAAGTTAGTGAAGTAACGTAAAATTCTTTGTATTTAATTTAGGAGCAGCTAAAAAGAGAGATGCTTCAGCGACTACTGCATAAAGTTTCCCAGGTCATGCACAGACAACCCCTCGATGTGGACTATTTGCAGTTTGTTATCGACCATGAGATGGTCCTTTTAAGATCTTTGTCCGATCAGGTTGAGATCCCTCAAAGTATTATAAATGCTCTGATAGAGCTGTCAACTGTGCTCAGTATGGAGGACGTCAATCAACAAACCCCCTCTCAGGTGTCAGTGTCAGAAGGAAAGCTGGGACGTCCAAATTACAATGTATCGCCTGTACAGCTCCAGATACTGACAGAAATGTTCTTATCAATCACCCAAATTGCAAAACTTCTTGGAATATCTGTGAGGACAGTGAAACGTCGTTTGCATGAATATGGCATTTCCATAAAGCAGTGCTACAGTACAACAAGTGATGAAGAGCTGGACAATTTAGTAAGATCTATAAAGACAAGAACACCTCATGTTGGATACAGGATGATGAAAGGGATGCTTCAAGCCATGGGCCACCATGTACAGTGGAAGAGAGTGTACTCGTCGATGCACCGTGTGGACTCTGCTGGTATTTTCTCAAGAATGACAAGGCTGGGATTTGTGGTCCGAAGGACATATTCAGTGCAAGGTCCTCTTTACTTGATGCATATAGACACAAACCATAAACTAATAAGGTAGGATGAAGTCTGACAATACTGCTAAATACTGAATTATGTTTTATACCTGTTAATGCCCTAGTTGTTGTTTTTTGTTGTTCTTTTACAGATTTGGCCTGGTGATATTCGGAGGGATAGATGGGTACTCAAGAAAGGTGATTTTCACTTTCAAAATTGAGCTGAATGAGATGTTAATTGAAAAGTGAAATACTTGTGTTTTGGTCTACCATAAAACTTACCATATACTGTAATATAGAGATCCTTCTGTAGAACAAAATGTTCCTAATCTGTTTGTTTGTCAGTATTTGGTGACTATAAATGCTTGGTAAACTAATTCTTCAAGTTGCTAAAATGATTTTTTTTTTTACCCTTTGCATTTGGGTGAATAGTTGATTACAAGTACTGCTACATCTCATGGCAGCTTGCTACCTTGGGAATTATTTTTTTCTTGTACTTATAAATATAAAATAAATGTACCAAGCTACAATACCTGATAAACATGTTTCTATCTTTAATTATAGTAACTTGACTTGACCAAGTTTCCACTTAATGATATTTACATCTCTAGATCATGTACCTGGGTGCTGCTGCCAACAACAGAGCATCAACTGCACTTGCTTTCTTCTTGGAGGCTGTACAAAAGTATGGGTTTCCATTGAGGTAAAATCTACACAAAATTAATTTTCACAATGATTGTGCAAATGTGTAAATATGATTCCCCCCTTGATTAGCAGTGTAATTATTTTGACATGCAATATGTAAACTGTAGCCTATATGATCAGTTGTTTATACATCCCCATACAGTTGTTTAAATGGTTCAAACATTTAGAATTCTTGAAAGGTGTGCTTATACAGAGCTGCACACTGTTGAATGACCAAAACAATAAACTTCTAATAACCAGTCTAAAGTAAAATTATATTAAAAACACAAAGGCTGCAATAAATTTTAAGAGTGACATGTTTTTTTTAGATTTAAAACAAATTGTGCTGTCGATGTTTAATTTTGTTTCAGAGTTCGAGGGGATCAAGGGGTGGAAAATGTTGGAATAGCAAGATGCATGTTCACCATCCGGGGCTGTGGAAGAGAAAGCTTTCTGTCAGGCAAGAGTGTTCACAACCAAAGGTATGTGTAGTATTTGTATAAATGTCCCATGGAAATAAGAAAAATGTTCTTATATATTTTTCAATTCAGTGAATTTCTGGGTAAAATTCTGAAAACGTTGCCATATTTTGATGTTGAACAGAATAGAGCGCTTGTGGCGAGATGTGTGGATGGCTGTTTCAAGCATGCACTATGAAACCCTTCACAACCTCGAGGATGAAGGCCTTCTGGATCCAACTGATGGTGTCCACATGTTTTGTGCCCAACATACATTTCTTCCACGTCTGCAGAGGGATCTGGATGTCTTTAGACAGGGTTGGGATAACCACCCTCTAAGGACAGAGAGGAATCTGTCCCCACAACAACTGTGGACACTGGGACTCCACCAGAATCCAGTTGATAATCCAGACACAGTGGAGGTACTAAAACAAATCTAAATTATACAATCCCTCTTTAATCAAGTTTCAAAAAGTGCACTTGGAGATGTTGAAAAACACGGTGTGCTGTCACTGCAGACTATCAGCTTTAAGTTGAGGGTATTTGCATCCAAATCAGTTAAAAGTTGTAGGAGTTACAACAGTCTGCATGTGTACCCCCACTTGTTAAGTTACCAAAAGTAATGAGACAGAACATTAATCATAACTGAAACTGGATCGCAGAGACTTCAGCAGATGTTGGGCTTCATACCTGCTGATGCTCTGTCAGGCCTCTACTGCAACTGTGTTCACTTCCAGCTATTATTGAGTCATTTGCCCTTCAATTTTGTCTTCAGCAATGAAACACTGCTCCGTCAGATTCAGGTCAAGTGATTGACGTGGCCACTGCATAACATTCCACTTCTTTTAACTATTTGTTTTTTTTCTGCAGAATGCTTTAAGTGATTGTCCATCTGGACCATCAAGTGCTGCCTCATGAGTTTTCAAGCATTTGGCTGAATATGAGCAGATATATTGCCCAAAACACTTCAAAATTTATCCTGCTGTTTTTGTCAGGAGTTGCTTCACTAAATACAAGAATATCACATCCCTGGCCATGGAACATCAGAGAAGCCAATTGTTCCATTACTTTTGGTCCCTTAAGTGGAAGGCACATATGAAAACAGTTCAAATACCTCTGCAGTTATAGCTAATTGTGTTAGTTCCATTTCAAATCCATCGCGTGGCATATAGAGCCAAAAGTAGAATTCCCATGTTCCAATATTTATGGAGCTGACTGTTTGTCTTGAATTTCCCAACACTGTTTTTGAATTGTCATTTGAAATATCTTTTTTTTTTTTTTTAAATCATCACAGGAAATCGAGGATGCATACTTGGATGTCAACTCTATTGGTGAGCTGGATGGGAGCAATCCTGGAGTAATTCTTCCATCTGTTGAATGTCCTCTATCTGAGGAGGACATGGCAAGACTAAGAGACACTGTCAATGTAACAAGGCCCTCTCAGTCACATGGCCGAGACATTTATTTGGATGTACTTAACTTTGTACTAACTCACCGTTCCTAGGCGGCAACATTTTTATTTTGAATTTTCAACCCAGAGAAGGTTCATGAATAGCTCAGACTTTTATTTGATGTGATATACATGTAAAATGAACCTGCCAGGAAATTTTTATGTGAACACTCAAACATCACATTACAAACTATTTTTTTTTGTCTCTGGCACATTTTTCAACAGTAAACCTGTATGTTTTTGTGTGCTTCATGCCACTCATTAAAGAACTCTGGCTGTCAATCTCCAACTTTGAAATGTGCTTCCTGAACATTAAATGGAAGGAGCAGCATTTTGAGTTACACCTCAAAACTATTGATAGACAATGCTATGCTTTACACATTGTTAAATTCCTGGCCAAGATGAAAAGCCTCCACCAGAACCATTCTGAATTGACTATAGGACTTCATATGTTTCACAGGCAGGACAATGGTCTTAGCACAGGATGACACAACAGGATAGCAGATGCTGTGATTTCCAAAGTCAGCTTCACAATTGTGATTAAATTTTACCACCACAGCAAAGTCCTTCTTTTCTGAGGGGAGGAGAGGAACATGGCCTTGACCGGTGATCCATTGCAGAAACCTGGCAGGTGTGATAGATCTTGGGCCATCTTCGTCAGCTACATGTTCTTGACCTTCTGTTAGGATAAGAGTGAATTTTAAGACGTTTTGAAGAACCCTGGCCTCTTGGACAAAAAAAATATCTAAATATTTTAATTCGATACAAGTGTAACTTTTGTCACAAAAACCTTAGAATATAATTTTGGAATGTGACAACTATAAACTAGACAAAAATAACCATTTACCTTCTGACTCATAAAGCAAGTCCTGAATGAAGTTAACCAGGTCCAGCTCAAACTGATGCTTGGAGGTTCCCTTCTCACTCAGCTGAGGGTGAATGGACGCCATGACAAACTCGGCATTAATCTATGATGATATTAGAAAGCAAAGCAACCCAACGGCTTGATTACTTCAGGGCTGCAGTATTTGGGCCCTAGAACTTTTCCACAGTTTGTCACATTATAGCCACAAACATGAATATATTTTTATTGGAATTCAACATAAAAGACCAATAAAAAGTGGTAAACATTTGAGAATTGTAACAAAATTCATCCATGATTCCAAACATTTTTTTACAAATAAATAACTGAAAAGTGTGGTGTGTGTAATTATTCCGCCCCCTCAGTCAATACTTTTTAGAAACACCTTCTGCTGCAGTTACAGCTCCCAGTCTTTTAGGGTATTTTTCTACCAGCTTTGCACATCTACAGACTGACATTCTAGCTCATTCTTCTTTGCCAAACTGCTCCAGCTCAGTCAGATTAGATAGACAGTGTTTGTGAACAGCAGTTTTCAGATCTTGCCACAGATTCTGGATTGGATTTAGATCTGGACATTGACTGGGCCGTTCTAACACATGGAAATGTTTTGTTTTTCTATTGTTGCCCTGGCTTTACTGTATGTTTAGCAATCATCAGGAAATGTCTATGGGCAACTGACTACACTGAGACCAAAGGGGGCTGAATAATTACACACACCACACTTTTCAGTTATTTATTTGTAATAAATATTTGGCATCATGTATGATTTTTGTTCCACTTCTCTAATGTACACCACTTTGTGTAGGTGTTTCATTTAGAGTTCAAATAAAATAGATTCATATTTGTGTCTGTAATGTAACAAAATGTGTAAATGTATGTAATACATACATGTAAAACTGAAAATACGTTTGTACTCACTTTCACATCTCCCCCAAGGACGAAGAGAGGCTGGCAGATTTCTGGGTATTGCTTAATCAGCAGGTGGAGGCCATACAGCTGCAAACCCTCCTTGAGTTGTTCCAACATTGGCTGCAATCTAAGCACAGCATGGAGTGTAATGGCTCTGTGGGTACAAAAAGAGATTAAACAACATCTTCAGATGCTATTTTTCTTACATTCATATAGAAAAACGAAAACATGTCACAGCATACCGGACAATCGGTTCCTTGTTTTGAACCGAGATGGCTCCAGTGAATCCACAGTTTAAAATCTCATCAGTAAGGCCCTGAAGTGACTGCTCAGTTGAAGATTCCACCTAAAAGTAATTTAACAGATGAAATTATATAGCTGCAATGTGTACTAAGGCAATATTTTTACTAGTTATACAGCACCTGGTCAATCAGTAACCGCAACTGTGAATCTGCCACTGTATTTTTATCCAGCTGTGTTGGGTTGATCTGCCCATTGCAGAGGTAACTGTAAGCCCACTGGCTGAAAAATGTAGGGGCAGAACCTCCTTGTGCCAAACCGACGGCCAGAATCTCACCAACAGTCCTACTTATACAAACAGCATGAGTGTATTGCTTATAGTATAAAACATGACAGTTTTCCCTTTCTTTAAAATAAACATGCCTGAAGAGTCCACTGTCAAAGTCAGTAAGGGAATAGCGTGGACTTTTTGGTGTGGTGGTCCTTCAAAGAAACGAGTCTCGATTCCGCGACCATTTCTATTGAGAGAAGAAAGTTATGAATTATCCGATGTAAAACATTCATTTAGAGCTGGGTGAAATAAGATTTTTTCATATCACAGTTTTTTTTTTTCATTTGAGGCAATACTGATATATATGACATGACAAACTCATATATTATTTTTTTTTTAAATTAACCGTAACAATAGCCACTTCTTAAATTCGTAGTATTCACAGACTGCAGTGTAATTGTTCCAAACTTAAACACTCACCTGATTGTTCGCGCCAGCAGTGTTGTTGGAAGACGACGCCATCGTTCACTGAGGGACAAGTTAACAGCAGCCCCCAGCCGATACAATGCGCGCTACTTTGAGAGCATGGGAAATGACCACTTCTCACGTAGTGTCTGGGAAAACGTCTCATAATTGATCAGTTACGGCGTAATTTGTACACATTACTGCTTGAAAGAGCTTTAGTAACTGAGTTTTAGCAGTTATGCATGACATGTTTTCTAAACATTATCAAATAATATAATGCAGGAGGTGTTTGATAAATTATGTTCATTCCCAGGTTTCCTGAAGGCAACATGAAAATGGACCATCTTGAGCCTGCAGCGGTCTGCTGTCACTCATGATTCCCCGCCCCTCTGTGTGTAGCCACGCCCACCACGCCAAAACAGGGCCAAAAGTCTGAAACTGAAAAATAGAGATCTGAAAGTGAAAAAAAAAAATTGAAGCTGAGAGAAAAATCCGAACCTGAAGAATTTTTTTTTGAAAGTGAAAAAAAAAAAAATTTGAAGCTGAGAGAAAATCCGAACCTGAAGAATTGTTTTTTGTACATTAATTTAAAAGATCTGAATCTGAAAATTTTAAATCCAACTCTTTCTTTTTCAAAGTTCACTCTAAAAATGTGACTTTTGCTTTCAGTTTACATATTTTCGATTTCAAATTTTTTTTTAACTAAACAAACATTATGGCCCTGATTTAACTCCATAGCGCTAGGCATTAGCATTGGGTTGTTAGCATTAGCTCATAAAACACTCCCTTTAATAATACAACTTTTTACTAAAAAAGCATTCATTGTGTTACTTTAATCAGAGTTATACTTCGACTGGATTTATAAGTCACTAACAAAAGCTCGGTAAATCCCTCAAACAGCTAATAAACATTTCTTTTCAGAGAAGAGAAGGAGAGAAGTAGCTCTTACCGCAGCGATCGGGGAAGTGGGCGGAGACATGCGAGTGAGCCGGAGTCGTAAAAAAAAAAGAAGAGGCATTTACTGGTAGTGGGATATCCCGCCAGTACAAAAAGTTGGCATTGAAAACGTGAAAAATATATGTAAATCTATTATTATATGAGATTTATTTGCTACAGAAAAAAACTAGCAGAACTTGAAGTATATAAATTGAATAAATATTCCAAACAGGATTATTAGAATTTTAAATAATGGTTAAAATTCATTAATAAATATAAGGTTACTATGTTAAAATGTAATATATATTAATACATTTATTTGACTGACAGGATCAATAAGAACAGTCTTCTCCTCAACAACAATACCAAGGAGCTGGTGATGGAGTGCACAAGACCTAAAAAAAACAGTGCAGGACAGTCTGCAATGATGGGGAGTTAGACATTGTGCAGAGCAGATGCAGAGCAGAAGTTGTATTTTAAAACGGAGAAGAATTAACACAGTCACCTAAGCATCCTCACAGGACAGCAGAAAGTACAGTAACAGGTTCCTCTCACTGAGGTATTCTGAGCTAAATGGACTTGGCACCACTCGTTTACCTGTGCTACAGTGAGGCAAAGGTGTGGTTGTCTACAACAAGGCTGTGTTCAGCAAAGGCTTTAAAGACAACCATGCAAACTATAAATAAATAACATAGCAGTTATACTTAGTCTTTTTACAGCAGCCCTCTCTATAAAAGCACATTTGTCATATAAATATAACTGTTTTAACACAAATACTATATTTAGCAGAAATTTTATGATTTGGCAAAAATACTATGATTTGGCATGAATACTGTTTTTAAGCACAAATACCATGGTTTGGCAGAAATAAAAGGATTTGGCACAAATACTACATTTTAGCACAAATACTATATATAAGTCAGAAAATAGATCGCGGTGAGAGGCGTAAAACGCCGTTTTCTGGAGTTACAAAATGTCGTGTAACTCAAAAACTAGGTGGGATAGAAGCACAATTCCTGTACTGGGTGAATCAGCAGAATTTGGTGAACTTTGACTGCGATTTTCATTGCTCTTTGTGCCTCCATCGCGGAGATATGACAAGAGAAGAAACGACTTCATTTTAGGAGTTTGAAAACAAACGTAATTTATGGCTCAACAGTAACATGACAGTAAAAACTGCTCCAACTGCGAGTGTCTGAAGATGAATTGGCACAAGCCTCTCGTCTTAACTTTGCTTTATTAAAATTATTGTGGCATGCAGATGAATCTTGGAAAGAAACTCACAAGGAGAGATTGAGCCTGTATTTCCACGCTTCCAAGCTGGTAGGGGGAGATATTTACTAAATACACTTACTTGTGCCACAATGTGCTTCAAGCCTCAATAACAGCATAACAGAACTCACTAATGGTACTGCATTCTTCCTATAAAACAATAACTGTCAGTGACTTTGTACCGTAGTATAAACACAACATTCAAGACAACAGTTAAAAGTAACGTAACCATAAACAATGAAACAAGAACATCAAAACAGCAGCACATGTCCCAAGGCATGATGGGAGAGAACTAGCTGTTCCCCCAACACGCCACATTACTTATGATTTATGATTTGGCAGAAACACTGGGACTTGGTATAAATACTATGATTTAGCAGAACATTGCGCTGAAAAGAGGTGAATGAGCAGAATTTCTGCTGAAAAGAGGCAGAACAACCTGGTTCTGCTCAAATTCACCAATCAGAGGTACTGCTTCTGTCTGCTTCATCAGGCTGTTTACTTGTATGTATTTCTGCCATGTGGTGTTGACAAGAATCTGAGGTCCATATTAGAAAAGCTGCTAAAATCATAAAACTTTGCAGAATTGTAATAAATTAGCAATATAAATTACAGGTCTGTGATAGTGTATAAATTTGTAGTGAAAAAAAAAACGTGGACCAAGGTGGGATTGAACCCACGACCTTTGAGCTGCAGAGCCGTGTCATTACTGATCGCGCCACCTGGAAAGGGGGGGCGGGGCGGTCTGAAAGACAGATACTTGGGCAGTCAGAAAATAGATCGCGGTGAGAGGCGAAAAACGCCGTTTTTTGGAGTTACAAAACGTCGTGTAACTCAAAAACTAGGAGGGCTAGCAGCATAATTCTTGTACTGGGTGAATCAGCGGACTTTGGTGTATTTTGACTGCGATTTTCTACCTCCGCCGCGGAGATATGACGAGAGAAGAAACGGCTTCATTTCCAGAGTTTGAAGACTGAGAGAAGGACAGATTTCCACCCCTCAAACAAACGTAATTCATTGCTCAACGGTAAGATAATTGTAAAAACTGCTTCCACTGTGAGTGTCAGCAGTGTCTGAAGATATATTGGCACAAGCCTCATGTCCTAACTTTGCTTTGTTAAAGAGATATGGCGATTTTAAAATGCCTCCCGTTACAGAATTTCAGCTCTGAATTTCAAAACCTCCCCATAGACTTTGAATGGGGACTTGTCAGACCTTGTGTCACTCCGAGGCAAATTGCGAAAAACGGTAAACCTCACAATAAAGATAGTGACATTGTCTGAAAGCCAGCAAAAATACCTACGTTTTGATGTATAATTAGTGGGGATTGAGTGGAAATTGAGTGAGTAGCAAGAAGTTGTTTAGACATGAAGAGAAAATTCAGAACGGACCAGCACTCACTCTGACTTAATTGCATAGCAACCATAGCAACGCATGTATTTTCTGAAAAATCACAATTTTGCAACTGAAAACTTAAAAGAGATAAGATTAAAACGGTAGAAGATCTGAAAAAGCTGAATCAGACAGGAATAGCCCGATAATCTGAGAACATTTTAAAGTTTGAATGGAGTTTCTAGGTGAAAGTATGACAAAGTAGTTAAGTTTCAAAGACAAGCAAGTTTTAGCAGAATTGTGGAAGTTTCCCATTCATTTCAATGGGACAAATTAAAGGAAAAAGTGTAATATTTAAAAAGTATAACAGTAATAAACACCAAAAGTCATTGCCGGAAAGAGCAGAAAGAGCAGAACAGTATAGAGTTTGAACTGAGAAAATCGGCAGAAAACTGTGGAAGTAGTTAAGTGCCAAAAAGTGTACGGAAGCAACTAGGGGAATAATAATAAAGAAGAAAGAGAAACAGGAAAACAATAGTGTGGAAGCCCTTAAGGGCATCCACACAATAATAAAGAACTAGAAAGCGAAAATTTCAGAAGAAATTTTATGTGTGCCTATGCCGCTGCTAATCAGTGTAGTTTGCCATTCATACGGCTACAGAGAGCAAAACTCAGCAGAGCAGCCATTCTCCACCATGAATTATGATAAAAACAAACACCGCTCGCGCCTCACAGATGACAGCTTACAGTTTTGGGTAAAGATGAGGTGACTTCGTACAGCCCCGATTTGCAGACGCTGTGCACAGAGGTTCATGAGCAGAAGTCCCATTGTATCACGGCAGACCCCGACAATGTTTGCATGAACATGCTTTGAAGCATTACGTTATGGACCACTTTTCACACATGGTTGGTGTACCCACACAGGCAGCCGTAGCTTTTCAACTCATAGCCCAACACACACCCAAAAACAGCCAAGAGAGCACAGACTTTACACCCGTGGGTCCACCTCCCCTGCAGCGGCACTGCAGACCACGCCCGACACACATCAAACACATAAAATAAATATGTATGCACTTTCGCATTCACTTTTTGTTTTTGTTATTTTTACATAGTGTTCTGAATGATGAACAATGGTCTACAGCCAATCTTGTGTATTATTATACAAACTTTGGTTGTAAGATTCAGATAACTATTTAATAAAAGCTAAATATTTTATACAGGGAGTGCAGAATTATTAGGCAAATGAGTATTTTGTCCACATCATCCTCTTCATGCATGTTGTCTTACTCCAAGCTGTATAGGCTCGAAAGCCTACTACCAATTAAGCATATTAGGTGATGTGCATCTCTGTAATGAGAAGGGGTGTGGTCTAATGACATCAACACCCCTATATCAGGTGTGCATAATTATTAGGCAACTTCCTGTCCTTTGGCAAAATGGGTCAAAAGAAGGACTTGACAGGCTCAGAAAAGTCAAAAATAGTGAGATATCTTGCAGAGGCATGCAGCAGTCTTAAAATTGCAAAGCTTCTGAAGCGTGATCATCGAACAATCAAGCAATTCATTCAAAATAGTCAACAGGGTCGCAAGAAGCGTGTGGAAAAACCAAGGCGCAAAATAACTGCCCATGAACTGAGAAAAGTCAAGCGTGCAGCTGCCAAGATGCCACTTGCCACCAGTTTGGCCATATTTCAGAGCTGCAACATCACTGGAGTGCCCAAAAGCACAAGGTGTGCAATACTCAGAGACATGGCCAAGGTAAGAAAGGCTGAAAGACGACCACCACTGAACAAGACACACAAGCTGAAACGTCAAGACTGGGCCAAGAAATATCTCAAGACTGATTTTTCTAAGGTTTTATGGACTGATGAAATGAGAGTGAGTCTTGATGGGCCAGATGGATGGGCCCGTGGCTGGATTGGTAAAGGGCAGAGAGCTCCAGTCCCACTCAGGCGCCAGCAAGGTGGAGGTGGAGTACTGGTTTGGGCTGGTATCATCAAAGGTGAGCTTGTGGGGCCTTTTCGGGTTGAGGATGGCGTCAAGCTCAACTCCCAGTCCTACTGCAAGTTTCTGGAAGACACCTTCTTCAAGCAGTGGTACAGGAAAAGTCTGCATCCTTCAAGAAAAACATGATTTTCATGCAGGACAATGCTCCATCACACGCGTCCAAGTACTCCACAGCGTGGCTGGTAAGAAAGGGTTTAAAAGAAGAAAAACTAATGACATGGCCTCCTTGTTCACCTGATCTGAACCCCATTGAGAACCTGTGGTCCATCATCAAATGTGAGATTTACAAGGAGGGAAAACAGTACACCTCTCTGAACAGTGTCTGGGAGGCTGTGGTTGCTGCTGCACGCAATGTTGATGGTGAACAGATCAAAACACTGACAGAATCCATGGATGGCAGGCTTTTGAGTGTCCTTGCAAAGAAAGGTGGCTATATTGGTCGCTGATTTGTTTTTGTTTTGTTTTGAATGTCAGAAATGTATATTTGTGAATGTGGAGATGTTATATTGGTTTCACTGGTAAAAATAAATAATTGAAATGGGTATATATTTGTTTTTTGTTAAGTTGCCTAATAATTATGCACAGTAATAGTCACCTGCACACACAGATATCCCCTAAAATAGCTAAAACTAAACACAAACTAAAAACTACTTCCGAAAACATTCAGCTTTGATATTAATGTGTTTTTGGGTTCATTGAGAACATGGTTGTTGTTCAATAATAAAATTATTCCTCAAAAATACAACTTGCCTAATAATTCTGCACACTCCCTGTATGAGAGTAAGAAAGAAAAGTATATCTTTGTGTCCACCTTTCTCTGTTAATGCCCTACCTGGCCCCCTGGCAAAAGCTTTGCTAGATCCGCCCCTGCACAGTTACCAGCTGTCAGCTAAATAAAAAAAGGAGCTTGGTGTTTATTTCTCTCAGTCACCTTTCTCACTCACTATGTGCTAATAGACCTCTCTGCATCGAATCATATCTGTTATTAATCTCTGTCTCTCTTCCACAGCATGTCTTTCATCCTGTTTTCCTTCTTTCACCCCAACCGGTCGCAGCAGATGGCCGCCCCTCCCTGAGCCTGGTTCTGCGGAGGTTTCTTCCTGTTAAAGGGAGTTTTCCTTCCCACTGTCGCCAAAGTGCTTGCTCATAGGGGTCATATGATTGTTGGGTTTTCTCTGTATTTATTATTGTGCTATCTACTGTACAATATAAAGCGCCTTGAGGCGACTTTTGTTGTGATTTGGCGCTATATAAATAAAATTGAATTGAATTGAATTGAATTGTCGCTAAATATGGGATGTCTTGATAAAACAAGCAGATATTTGAAGTTTACACACCTACATTCTCGCCTGAAAATATCTTAAAAGTTTATTTTGTGACCTAGAAACACGAATAAAAGACATATAAAACGAAGTGGTGGCCGCCATTGTTCACTCTGTAGAGGCGTGCTATGAATTGTGGGATATGGAGTTTTCAACACAAGGATAAATCTTTTCGGCTGTACTACTCCCGGTATACCACTAGAGAGAGCCAAGACACCACAAATGAAGTCTGTTTATTTGGCGCCAAAAGATGAATTGGCCTAAATTTGTACTAAAATATTAATATTTTAAAAACTATAAAAGTCATAAACACCAAAAGTCACAACATAATAGTCCAGCTCCAGCCGCACAAAATGATCTAACATATGTAATCCTAATGTCAAAACTGTTTGGCAGAGGAGCGGGGAAAATTTTCACTAAAATATTAATATTTTAAAAACTATAAAATTCATAAACACCAAAAGTCATAGCACACCATTCCAGATCCGGCCGCACAAAATGAGGTAACATATATGAACTTGTCTCAAAACTGCGGGGCGTGATACGTGCCGAAATTTAGGCGGAAGATGGAGAATAATAATAATAATAATAATAATGATAAGAACTAGAAAGCGAAAATTTCAGAAGAAATTTTATGTGTGCCTATGCCGCTGCTATTCAGTGTAGTTTGCCATTCATATAGCTACAGAGAGCAAAACTCAGAAGAGCACCCATTCTCCACCATGAACTATGGTAAAAACAAACACCGCTCACGCTTCACAGATAACAGCTTACAGTTTTGTGTAAAGATGAAGTTACTTCGTACAGCGCCGATTTGCAGACGCTGTGCACACAGGTTCATGAGCAGAAGTCCCATTGTACCACGGCAGATCCGACAATGTTTGCATGAACACGCTTTGAAGCATTACGTTATGGACCACTTTTCACACATGGTTGGTGTACCCAAACAGCCGGCTGTAGCTTTTCAACTCACAGCCCGACACACACCAAAAACAGCCGAGAGAGCACAGACTACGCCTGAGAGGCGTGATTGCAGGTGCATCTCAGGTGGGTCCACCTCCCTGCAGCGGCACTGCAGACCACGCCCGACACACACATCAAACACGTAAAATAGATATTTATGCACTTTTGCATTCACTTTTTGTTTTTGTTATTTTTACACAGTGTTCTGAATGATGAACAATGGTCTACAGCCAATCTTGTGTATTATTATACAAACTTTGGTTGTAAGATTCAGATAACTATTTAATAAAAGCTAAATATTTTATATGAGAGTAAGAAAGAAAAGTATATCTTTATGTCCACCTTTCTCTGTTAATGCCCTACCTGGCCCCTGGCAAAAGCTTTGCTAGATCCGCCCCTGCACAGTTACCAGCTGTCAGCTACACAAAAAAAGGAGCTTGGTGTATATTTGTCTGTCAGAAACAGTTCATAACTTCCCTTCAACTCATTCATGTCACCTAAAGTGTAAACCTGTTTCTCCATCACCAGTTCAGCTCTGATGATTCAGTAAGGACATCTCCTGATTTCATCTTCATGCTCCAGCAAACATCAGCTGATACTAGA